>NW_015227991.1:0-816 GCF_001447785.1 Gekko japonicus | reverse complement strand
ACCCGGAAAATCTACAGCAACTAACAATCCCACAAATAGTTAACTCATGTTTCCTGGGCCTTTTCCTCCCCAGATTCATTTGGGTATCGGATTCATACAGAAAGGTAAGGCTGGGAATAGCCACTTGCCCGGTCGCCTAGGGTGAGTTAAGAATCGTGTCCAAGTGATTAAGCAAGCTAGCTTTTCCTGAGCCAGTTCACAATTCTGCATTGGTCACAAGTGACAAAGGTGAGCACACCATCACACGAGTGCTTCTGGATCAACCCGGAGTCACCTCCCTCTTTGCTGCTTCCTTTCTCCATGTTCAGATGAACTTCATGTTCAACAAGCGTTGGAAATCTTTTGGGTTTTTGTTTTGTTTTGAATTTTTAAAGCCTGCATTTCAATTTGTTCTCTTCCTTCCTCCCCAACTTCTCACTCTCTCTCTCCCCACAGGTCTATTTTGTCTGTGCTTTTGATTTTTAAACCATATAGTTTTTGCTAGAATTGCTGGATTTTATGAACACTGTGAACTGCTTTAGGGACTTCCGTGATAAAATGATGGTGGTGGGAACATCGAATGCATAAATAAGCATGAGGGCACATGGGCAGATGGGCTAATTAAAACTTTTGGGGGACTAGCAACTTTTGTGAACTTATTTTCACGGCTGCATAAAGAAGACTCTTCCCCCCCCTCCCAAATGTACTCTATGCTAGCCCCCCACCCCCACAAATTCTATGCCAAGAAGAAACAGCTTTTGTGTACCGACTACACAGCGCAAATCAGATTTGAATATATCTGCATATTTTGCATAATTTAACTCTTCTGCAGCTAGC
>NW_015227990.1:0-816 GCF_001447785.1 Gekko japonicus | reverse complement strand
CATTATGAGATTCCGTCTTGCTTTCCAGGAATGCACGATTAAAATATTTAGCTAAATAATTGATGTGATTTTCTGGGATGGAGCGACGGGATTCTACTGGCTGACATCCTCCTACCTCACAGGGGTATTTTAAGGATTTATTAGTTAACGTTTGTAGAAAAAGATGTTGGGACGAAAAGCTCTTGTATAAGCCCTATCCTAAGTATTATTATTTTCTTTACGAGAAGGGAAAGATGAGCCATGTTTGAATTCCAATTTTTTAAACACCCTTTTTCAGATCGGGAGGCAGAGCCAGAATTTGATTTAAAGATCTGAGTTTCTCTCCTCCCTTGATAAATCAATTTCTCCCCTGTTTTGGGGGCAGAAGTTTCAACTCTTTTGCAATGCTTTATTTCTCCCTTTTTGTGCCATTATTTTGGACGAGGGTCTGTGCACACAGTAACACACACACAATTATGCTTTTGGGGGGGTTTTTTTTTGGGGGGGAAACACCCAAAGAGAACTGCTGATAATAAACCATGCGGCCTTCTGTCGATTTTCGGTTCCACGCTAATTATAGACTTCTAACGCCGCCCTGCTTCTAAGCGTGAAAAATTCCGTTTCTGCATCGCAACGGCCCTTCATAATAGGAGAGGAAGAAAGGGAGGGAGAGGACTGAATTATTGAAAAAGAGAAAAGTGAAACACAATCGAGGGTATCTTACAGAAAGGAAGGGGGGGGAATAAACAGCTCTTCAATTGTATTCTGTTTAAAGAACCGGGAGTTGTTGTTTTTTTAAAAATAATATTTTAAGTAACAAATAAAATAGCAAAACAT
>NW_015227989.1:0-816 GCF_001447785.1 Gekko japonicus | reverse complement strand
GAGCTGGCAACTCTAGGGCTAGGATTCATTTTAAAGGCTATTCCAAGGTGATAATGGTGGCAAAGAAGCAATATTTCTCTGCCACCATTGCATGCACACAGTGTAGACCTGCATAACCTTTCCAAGTGACAGCTTATTGAGTTGTGGCCTACAGCAGGAGGTGGACTATTCTGCAGCCCTCTGTGACCATTTTGCTCAACACTTTGATTATCAAGTCTCTTGTATCCATTCCAACTTGGACTCTGCATTGGCAGCAACAGGATTGTATGGTCCCATAGTGCTGACTTGGGTGGACAGGATTTTTAGAAGTCTGAGACCCACACCTGTTTGTACAACTCTTTTCCTTCCTGGCTACTTAAACCAGCCAGGGCTGGGGTGGGGGTAGACCTGATCCAAGAGATAGTAAATGCTTCCTTCAGAGAAGAAGTAGTTGCATCTGCCTTGAAGGAGGCAGTGGTGCATCTATTCCTAAAGAAACCTACTGTAGACCCAGGAGAATTGAATAACTACTATCCAGTCTCTAATGTACCATTTTTGAGCAAGATAATTGAAATGGTGGCTGAACAAGTTTCTAAAAGAATCTGGTTTCTGTCCTGGTTAAGGGACTGAAATGACTTTGGTCACCATAGTGGATGACCTGCACCAGGAGAAGGACCAGTGAAGTGCTACCTTGTTAATTCTCCTTGACCTCTCAGTGGTTTTTGGTACCATCAGTCATTGTATCCTTCTTGACAGCTTTCAGTGTTGGTACTGGGAAGAATAATTTTGTAGTGGTTTTGGTCCTACTTCAAGAGTAGGTTTCAGAGTGTGGTGCTG
>NW_015227988.1:0-816 GCF_001447785.1 Gekko japonicus | reverse complement strand
CCTGGGCACCATCAGAAATAACTGGAAAACAGACATACAGGAGAGAAGATCATACCATAAAATGAAATTAAATCTCTCCTCAGCTTTAGAGTTCGTTAATCTAAATGGCTGATCTACGATTTAGGCTCAGCTACTCGACAGGATTTTTGTTCCCTTACCATCACAGAAAGCCACTAACTCTTTAAAGACAGAATGGAGAAGTCACATTTGTAGCTATAGCACAAGAGATCAATATTAAGTGACGTGCTACTAAGGTTGCAATTTTTAAAAACTGGTCCATCCAGCTATCTCTTTAACAGCAGTTTTCACCTGCAGCAATTACCAGGTTATTTAGGTCCATGCCATCCAAAGCTTCAGCTGCTCATTTCTGTTCATTAAACCTCTATTAAAGTGACAGGAGTTTGTTTTCCCTGGACAGTCAGCTACCTTTATGCTCCTGAAACAGGAATGTTCCACCTGATTGCTTGGAGTCATAAGGGACTAGCCGCCTTGAATCACAAGGAAAGGTGGTGTACAGGAATGTTTTAATAAATAAAATAATAATAAATTAACTAAACACATGGAATTTTGATGACAGTTGCGTTAGAGAGCGTCAATGAGACGACCAGACTGTGGTCGGGTATGATGAAAAGCTGCCAGCCCATAATAATCATAGGAGCTGGAAGTAAACTTCTGCAGCAGCCAGGAGGACCCACTAGACTTCAATGCCACAGTGGATGGATAGGCAAGAAGTTCTTAACATCCTTTGAAAAGGGAAGACAACTTTAAAATGTGCATGCATTCCACAATAGTTATCATATGGCATTGTGTGTAGAA
>NW_015227987.1:0-816 GCF_001447785.1 Gekko japonicus | reverse complement strand
TTTGCTCCACAATCCAAATTCTAAGTGCCCAAACACAACAGGAAAAGGCAACACGGCTCAGGAAACAGTTCGCCATCTCTGCTTCGCCAGCCCAGCCCGGGGCTGACTGGCAAAGTACAACCACCAGCAATTACAACATTAATAGAGTAATATAACACGGTGTTCTCACTCTGTTTTTAAAAAGGTCACCATGTTATTAACAGGATTTGGTGCTTTGTAACCAGAGGATATTTATTAGAGTTAAAACTACGCATATCATCGTAATTGGCCAGCATTAGGGGACCTTGGAGTTAATTTTGTTTTTCATTTCTGAAGAACACTCAAATGGACGGTCCCCTTCGAGCAACTTGCTGATGGAACCTGGAATTTCCCCTCCATAAATATACCTCAGGGCCAATTTACATCTTATCCTCTTAATGAGGGAAATGTGTGTAATCAAGCTCTTGGCCTTATTTAACCTCCGGGAGCGAAGAGACCACTTTCCCTTAGTAGCTGCTATGGGGAGCAACTTCTGGGGGCAATTAAATGCCTCACTCTTTACTTGGCTTCTTGCTCCCAAGGAAGGAAAGGTCTCCAGACACTGACATTGCTAAATCATTCATACCACATCAAACCATGTGAGTCTCATAGAAATGAGTCCAAATTTCAAAAGCTGGCTGATATAACTGGAGTATTTTGGTTTCAATATAGCTTCTCCCTTCTGAGGAACATATACCGCAACTTTAATAACACTAATATTTCTCTGTCCTTCCGCTGAATGGTTTCCCACTAAGCTTAAAACCATTTTCAGTGTTTATACTGATGCCTATTCCACCT
>NW_015227986.1:0-816 GCF_001447785.1 Gekko japonicus | reverse complement strand
CCCCTTCCCTTTCTTCATTCTTTTTTAAAAGGTCACAGTAAGAAAGTTTTCTTTGAGTCCTCATTTGCTTTCGCTCCCCTGGGAATTTCCGTGTCACAGCAGTGAGATGTTTGCATGAACGTAACATGCTGGCGTGGTATATTCTATCGCTTTGACCTTACCCCAGTAAAATTATCTTGATTGACACTGGAATGACGTAATCTTAATTCTCTATTTAAATGCTCCAATAACTCACTATAAAAGGGAGATAACATCACAAATCATTATTTTACAATCGACACTTCATTTATGGTCTTGCAGGTAACATCTTGGTGGCTGGCGCAGTGATGCGCAGATCTTTGCAAGGGACATCTTCACAGCTGACCTTAATTTGTTAATAAAAAGAGATGTCCTGCCCCGTTTGGTCATTGCCTCAGTCAAACGGCCAATTGACCAGTCAAATGGTGTCCAATCACGACCAAATATTTTCATCATGAGTTGATTAGAACTGTAATAAAGAAGACAATGCATGCTAATTAATGGGGGGGGGGGGAGAAACCGGCTAGTTATGAAACAATTACATGAAATTCTATATTCTTGTGATTATTTATAACTAACCGTGTAATGCGGATATGCTTGGCAATGATATTCAAGAGAACATAGAGTTCTTCTTGGCTTTTATTTAGCACCATGGAGCCTACTACAAGTTCTGTTTAAATTAGAGAAGGCAAATACACACAGGAATGATAAAAGGCAAATCTCGCTTTGTATTTAGAGGGGGCTGGATTTAGAAATTAAGGTTGCCCATCTCCAGGTGGACCCTGGAAATCTCCTGGA
>NW_015227985.1:0-816 GCF_001447785.1 Gekko japonicus | reverse complement strand
TTACTTCATTTATACCCTGCCTTTTCACCAGTGGGGACCCAAGGTGGCTCTCCATTGTGATGCTTTCCTTTGGATTACACAGACCCTTGGTATTGTCCAATATAAGAAGTGCAGGGCTTGTCTTAGGATGTTGTGGAGAGTGAGTCTATCAACAGCTGTGGCTCACTTTGACAAAAAGAACCAGTGTGTACAGACAGAGGTAGTCTCTCTGAATAATCCGGTGCTAGGTTCATGCCTTAAAGAAGGACAGTCTTCATGCTCTGCTTGTGAGATTTCTAGAGGCATAGAACAGAGAAGAGAGTGAGAGAGCACAAGTAAGACATGTCTCCTGTTCATGTGTTGCTTTTGTGAATGAGTGTGTGTGTGTGTGGCGGGGGTGGAATGTCTCCCTCTTTGCTGTTCAATTTCTGGATGACATTTCCATTTCTTTTGCAGAAAACTTTTCACTTTTTGCATAATGCAAAAAGTGCTATATGCTGTGTGATTTCATTCCATTTTATTATGATAAACTTTTTATGCTGTTCTGTTTTAATGTTTGCAACGCTGTGCAGGTACTTGAGGATAAATCCTATTGAAATAAACACTGACAGGATTGTCCTGCAGGAGTGTTGGGTTGTTTTATTCTTAGTTGCCCTCTGTGTGGGAAGGACCCGCTACTGTTGTGACATTGCAGCCCAGCTGCTATGAATGGGTTTATCTCTCTCGATTGGCCTCAGGTGATCCTTCATGACTGGAGGAACAGGAGCTTTGACAAAAGAATGCCAATCTTCTTCTTTGAGGCTAGCTGTCTAGATTCCAGTCCAGTAGCACCTTAGA
>NW_015227984.1:0-816 GCF_001447785.1 Gekko japonicus | reverse complement strand
AACCAAAGTCACAGCTTTGGAATGTCTCTTAGGCTCAGAGAGTATCACTGTGAGTTGATCCCGGTACTGGTGGGGGAGAGGACCAAGTGTAAGGAGAAAGGGAGGACCAGTGAGTCCCAGGAGTAGCTCTTTACTGCCCCCCAGTGACCCTTCTGAAGTTCTGAAAGATGTCCTCACTGTGTATCCCCACTGTTCCACAGCTCCCACTGGCGTCAGCCCTCCGTGGACGAGCACGCCGAGCTGGGAGACATCAACGCCGACATCAACAGCTTCCGCTCCACTTGGTCGAAGTACATCCAAGAGAACAAGCAGAAGTGGAAGGAGCGAGCAGCCAGCGGTATGGACCGACAGCAGGGCAAAATATAGGGCATCAGATTGCCTCTGAGAAATCCCCACCTCCATGGCTGGCAAGGCCTGGGCCGTGATGCTTCCCACTTTTGGTCTGGTATTTCTAGGAGGGCATTATGGGGCGTGCCTGTTGGGGTCTCCAGCCCAAGGCATTGTGGCAGAACAGAGACATCTCAAACTTCAGCACCACCTCCACCCCTCTGAAAATTCGGTTTTTCTTTTCTGCCCGAAACGAACATTGCATTGGGGAGCTCTGTTCCTATACAAATGTTTTGCTTACTGAACCGTTGTCCAAATGTGGGGTTTGCGTGCGCTAGGAATGTTAACATCCCATTGCAAAATTGATGCGGGGATGGTTGGCCTTGGGGGAGTAGCACAGGTTTTCTTAGGAAAGCATATTTCACAGATTCATCGTCCCGCCATCTGTGGAAGAGGTAAAAAAGGTAGGTAAAGGTTCCCTTGCTCAAA
>NW_015227983.1:0-819 GCF_001447785.1 Gekko japonicus | reverse complement strand
AGAAACAGCTCTTTTTTGAGAACAGCTCTTCTCAGAACTGGGCTTGCCCAAGGCCCTCCAGCTGCTGCGAGTGGCGGAGTGGGGAATCAAACCCGGTCCTCCCAGATTAGAGTCCGCACACTTAACCAGGACACCAAACTGGTTCTCTGAAAGAGAGAGACAGTAGAGGTCTCAAATCCCCACTCTGCCATTTTAACTAAACCAGTGAACTTCTGAATGCGAGCTCCTCTGCCTTTGGTCTCTAAGGGCTGGAGCACAATCCACACAAGAGCTGTGGCTTTAGTACGGCCCGACTCGTGTTGCCAGCAAAGCTCTGTCTGCAACAAACCAGCCAATTCCAACAAGCCAGACGAGGGGGAACTCTGCGGGCCCCTCTGTGGTTCAGTGCTGGCCACCACCGAGT
Organism: Gekko japonicus; assembly: GCF_001447785.1. Taxonomy (NCBI): domain Eukaryota; kingdom Metazoa; phylum Chordata; class Lepidosauria; order Squamata; family Gekkonidae; genus Gekko; species Gekko japonicus. The sequence goes on along the minus strand of NW_015227983.1, from coordinate 416 downwards.
TTTTCTGTTTCAAGTCTGGCAGGAAGGCGAAATGTCGAAACGAGACCACTGACCGCACCGTGTGAGGAAGGAAGGAAGCGATTTCTGCACAAGAAGGCACCGCGGCATTTGTCCCATCAGGCATGCAAATTGAGAAAATGTGTGCATTTGCATACCGCAACAGAACTGATCTTTGCTGAGAAGGCAAAGTTCCAAGTTTCAACCGCCCCGGGTCGGCCGTCCGTCAAACCTGGGGTTGCCAGCTTCCAGGGGGTGGCTGGAGGTCTCCGGGGATTACAACTGAACTCCAAACTACAGAAATTAGTTCCCCTGGAGGAAATGGCTGCTTTGGAAGGTGGACTCTTTGGCATTACACCCTACTAGTCCCCACTGGACACTGGCAGGGTACAGGGGGCAATGCTCCCTCTAAGCTGTGG
>NW_015227982.1:0-816 GCF_001447785.1 Gekko japonicus | reverse complement strand
TCCCCATGTTTCAGGAGAGTGGGCAAGGCAATTGTCTCATGAGGCTTGTGCTTGGCAGTGATTCCTACTGTGATCCTACCATGAAACAGTTGCTGCTGAAGGAACTGGAGGAGGGTGTAAACTGCAGGCCTCCCTAAGGTGTGTGCTTCATGCTAGGGATGGAAGTAAAGGACCCATCCTCTCCAACAGCACCCCTGATCTTTTCTCTGCAGCCTCTGCACTCTAATCACAGCATCTGAACGGCTTCCAGGAAGACAACAAGTTGGCCACATAGAATAAAGAGTAAAATCACACCACCAAGAAAAGAGCAAGCTGGCCACAGTGTGTGGGAGGGTGGTTTTAGTCCCCTTTCTCAATGGCCAGATCTCTCAGTATCTCAGAAATCTCAGTCTCTCACTTGAGATGCTGCATCTCATGTCTCAGAGAGATCAAGAAGGCAGAAAGGGATATAAAGGGTGCACAGGCCTCTCGAGAAGAGAGGCTTCACAGAACTGCTGACTGCTCAGAGCAGAAGTTGGCCATGGGAAACCTCAACACCTTCTACTTCCTTTGCTGGCGTGAGGCAGAGTAGCTTTGGCCATCTTGCTCTCACCTGAATTGCGAGCCTTGTGCCAGGGAGAGAGTTCGAAGACAGCAAGGGAAACAAAAGATGTACAGGTTCACCAGTGATGGAGGGACAGCCCTGCATGCTCAGAGGTGCTCTGGTAATTTACAGATAATAGCTATATATTTAATACTGATATTTGTATCCAACATTATAGTACAGGTGTGTTTGGTGGGGTGGCACACAGAAAGGGTTGCCAGCTCCAGGATGGT
>NW_015227981.1:0-816 GCF_001447785.1 Gekko japonicus | reverse complement strand
ATTCCAGTTGCTGATATAATTGAACAGTCATCTATGTAATGGCCATAAATGGATCACCGAACCCCATCCCATACAGATTTTTTTTTTAAAAAAAAATCTGCAGTATGGGTTTCCGAGGGCTCAAGTATAGGTTTCTGCAGATCGGGAATAACTTCCAGGTTTGCACAAAAAAACAAGAAACTTAAATGAGATTCAATAAAACGAACGTTTTTAAAGGTCTTGCGGCACCACCTTGTGAGGTTTCAGTCGCCCTTGTGGGTTGCCTAGACAACCAGGAAAGCCAACCAAGATCTCATGAGACTGCAAACTGGGGTTTAGCACCGAACCAGAACTTCAAACTAGGGTTTTGTTGCTGGTTTGTTCACCATTGGAAGGTGGGCATCTGACCAGAAGAGGTCTGCTCCTCCATCGGTATGCCCTCGGATGCTGGCATTAGCTGCACCACTGTGACATCAGCGGGGCATTGCACCGACGCATCTCCAAATATGCTAGCGTGTCTCTGCATTATTCCTGTGTGGGGTCCATTTGCCATTCTAAGCCATTCGTAGGCTGGCCTTAGGATCCCACAGTCAATGTCTCCCTTCTGAAATAAGTGGGACATGCTTCACTTTGGCTGGATCATACCTTTTAAGAGCTTTGGAAAGCCTCGTTGATTTTCCCCGAGTAAGAAAGTGTATGTTTCATTGGCAACCAAAGCCTTTTTTGGCCAGTTGAACAGACACATTAGGCATACAGTATCCACAGGAGGCAGTCACGTGATAGGGATGCTTTTGTATGGAGAGAAAGTAGCACGGCATAGCCTGATCTCGTCAGATC
>NW_015227980.1:0-817 GCF_001447785.1 Gekko japonicus | reverse complement strand
GCTCGGCCTTCCTTATAGTCCAACTCTCCGCCACAAATGGGAACCCAACAAAAGCTACAAGAAGTTCTGGGAGGCATTACTATTGTTTTGGTCTTCAAGACAAACAAATCGGCACGGTTTGCTTCAGACCATATTTCCCTGGATGGCAGGCATAATTGATGTATGCCACATTTTTATATAATGATTGCGAGGAAAATTCAATTTCCTATTTTCCTTGTTTGTGTCCTCTAAGAAGCTCTTATCACCACATATCAAGCCCAGAGCAGCGACAGAGATAGGAAACAAATCACTCCCAATGAATGTAATAGCAAAAGTGATTAGAGATAGAGGAAGATTAATTGTGTGTGCCGGATATAAATAAAAGGGTAGGAGACAGCCCTACGGGATTCCAAAAGTGCAGCGCAAGCAAATATAGTAATATATATTCAGGTTGGATATAGATATTGAGTGAAGCTTATAAATTGTATTTGTAAATGTCAAAACTTAAGAAAGGCAACTTCACAAAAATACATCAAAGCAGATTGGGATGCAGACGTGTGAAATAATGTATTATGGGTCAGGTTTCCGGGAGACTCCAAACGTTAACAGGTCGCTGAAAGTTCTTTGCAGGAATTACAAACACGTGTCTCAGAGGCCTGCCCACAGCGCACAATGGAAGTGTGTGTTCTCCAATGCTCCCAGTATGCATGCTTACCATATTATGCGAATAGGGGCACTATATGTATTTACCATGTGTGTAAAGCTTCAGCAGTGTTGCCACCCTTCAGGTGGCTCCTGGAGATCTCGTGCTATGACAACTGATCTCCAGGCAGCCAAG
>NW_015227979.1:0-816 GCF_001447785.1 Gekko japonicus | reverse complement strand
CCTACATCACAGGGTTGCTGTGAGGGGAAGATCATAAATGCCACCTTGAGCTCCTTGGACGAAGAGCAGAATAAAAATGTGGTCCATGTTAATATGGAGAGCTTGAGTATGGAGGAGTCATTCTCCTGGTCATTTCCAAACTGTTTACCAGCTCAGTCAGGACAACAAAAAGAGAACAGACGCTGTGTAATTTATCTGCAGTGGATGGTCATAATGAGAATGGTCCACTGGCTCAGTTGACTTAAAGAAGCTGTTTAAATCTTTGGAATTCCCTTCTCTGCAGTTGCATGGCTGGCTCCTCTCCTTGAAACTTTCAGTGAATTATTCTCTGGTTTTAACAGTGTTTCTGGCTTAGTGTTTATTTGATGGCATGCTGCTTTAATGAGTGGTAAATATTTTTTTATTAGATGTGACCTTGGAGGCCTACAGCTGAGGCTGGGCAAGAAAATGTTTAAATAAAGATTATTCAGATTCATGGAAGATTAGGTGTATCATTTTTAAAAACGTTCAGAGACAGAATGCCTTTCCTACAGGGGGATGACTGCCTCTCCATCACTTTCTATTAGAGATGTTGGGGGGAGCGGTCAGTGTTGTAGAAGGATCTTTGATCTGAGCCAGTAAGGCTATCCTTATATAGAGCTTTTCAAAGAATACTTGGGCATATATTCACCCAATTAAGACTGAGCAGAAGAACAGCTGGCAAACTGGTGCCTGTAAGACAATCTACTATTCTTCCCGCGTCTCTGTCAGTATCTGTATTTAATATTTTATAAACAGCCTCTCAGGTGTCAAGCTTGAAAGGCTGCATATTTTTTT
>NW_015227978.1:0-816 GCF_001447785.1 Gekko japonicus | reverse complement strand
AGTTACAGGTAAGCAACCTGTTTTTCCCTCTCTACCATTCATGACTTCCTGAAAATAGAGTTGATAGATCCAGTGCTGGCAAACCAGCATTCATTTGGGGGGTTACTTCGTTTTTTAAACGGTTTCCGTAAAAATGGGGACACCAGAGAAATCTTCAATTTGAAATGGCTAATAGCTGGACAAAGGAAGGATTGCAGGACTTTGATCAGTTGGGAAAGGCATCTTAATAACCAGCAAGCATTTTCAGCACGTGAGAATGAAAATAGAAACCAAAAATAGTATATATCTTGATCCCAGAAGAGGTCAGAAGACCCAACAACTCATAAAACAGTTCTATGGAAACAACACAAAGAACTGATGACCTTGGCACGACTTTTTGGAAATGCTGATTTTGTGCCAGGAGGTAATTCTGCAGGCTGGTTTCCATGCTATGCCCTTACAGATTGCTGCTTCTCTTCCAGGTTCAGGTCACACATCAGGTTAAGTAGCTTACGAGGAACAGTGTCAAGGAGTTGGCCTAGTGAATGAGCAAAGATTAGACCCTGAATGACCCTTGGTACCTCCAGTTCCCTGCATATACCAGCCATTATTTCCATGGAGATGACTGCCCGGGGATGCTGAATGTGACAGGAGTCTCAGCTAAATCTGAGTGCCATATGACTGGCAGTCTAGAGTTCCAGGAGCTTTCAAGGAACATGTGCATTTTATTCTATATAGTCTACTAACCAGCTGCTTATATAAGCAGTCAGGAGGTGCAAGATCCAGTTTGCTTCATGAGGAAGCCCCCAGGAAGGATCCTGACCTGGCAGAACTCCA
>NW_015227977.1:0-816 GCF_001447785.1 Gekko japonicus | reverse complement strand
CAAAATGGAAGAAAACATTTGTTTTGCAGCTGAATTGACTTACTTTTCCAGCAATAAAGCTGGGTCCAGTATAACCCCTAGACTCTCCAGTCAGCAAAGGTCAGCTGAACACCATTAAACATAGGAAGCTCAGTACCCTCTAAGACCTCTGCCTTCCTGACCAGCATCATCTCTGCCATATCTTGCAGCACCAAGGCCTCCTCCGGCACACACTACATTGGACTTTGAAATAATTTGATCTCCAGCTTTCTGAAAGCGGCCCTTGTCAAGGGATGTCGAAACATAATGTAGCTAATTGACAGGCAAATGCTAGATTTCTGTTTCCAAAGTAATACATTTAAGAGCTGCTGTTTAGGTACAGCTGGAATTAGCAACAAATTAATGGGGGGAAATGTAATGGGCACTTAAAGCAAATTCTAGCATTTGCAAAGTAATTACTGTGTGCTGCATGTACCTTTAACTTTGTGGTGAGACAATATATAGCAGTTCAGACTGCATCATTCTCTCCCATTTGGTATTAGATTTGCAGACTAAGTTATTATCTTTGAAATTTTTATTTTATAGTTCCAGTGGAAGAAAAATAATAAAAGCCACCTCAGAAGACAGATTTCTTCTTTAAAACCCCCAAGATGATTCTCCCAAAATGTATAGATTTACATTTTGTAAAGGTTGGTCCCATATATCCAACCTTCACGATGCTGTCAGCTCCCATTTTTGGTTTATTAGTTGCTTTACAACTATTATTGTTATTTAGTTACTTATTTTTCAGTGTCTGGTTTATAATCAAATCATCCAATGTGACTTGGTTTATACTAA
>NW_015227976.1:0-816 GCF_001447785.1 Gekko japonicus | reverse complement strand
ATAAAGCAATGCAGGGATGGGTATGATACGGAAAATTATTTGGATTACTATCAAGCCTCTGTACCTTTAACTGCACATTTAGCCTTCTACCTGTGATGAAGAATTCCTAAGGTTTTCTCCAGTGTGATGCCTTCTAACAGCCTTTTGGTTCATCACACACCATCCCTTCTTTATTGCTCTGTCCTTTGGCCAAACACCGACTGAATGAGATTCACTCCAGAGCCTATTAAAACCACTCGTGCTTTAATTAGCTAGCAGTTTCTGCTGATCAGCAACATATAAGGGACTCCCTCTCCTGGGAACTGAATGCACGGTTCCTGTGCTTGATCTGAGTGCCTCCTGCACAGCAGAGACTATTTTATACTCCAAGGAGACCATGCATTTCTAGGCGTCTAGGCAAGACTCCACATAGTTATTATTGAAATGGCATCATGAACGAACATGGTGCTTTACAGAGTACTGTAAATCAGGGCCATGCCCAGAAGAGCTTATGCTCTGAATTTCAGTAACAGTGGAAACTATAGAGCAGGGAGGGAGAAAGAGGAGAAACAAGGGTAATAGAGGGTGAAAGCATGCAAATGCAATAACGTCTGCTTAGGCTTTGACAGAAGAGAGAGAGAGGTGACACCAATGCTGGACAGAATTCCAGGCAAATGGGATACAGCATAGGGGAAAATGCTGAACTGTTTGAGAGAACAGCCGTCTTGGGCAGGAGTGAAGATCCAGGAACGTATCAGGAAGTAAGCACAAAAAGGTATAGAGGACCCAGCTTGTGGACAACTCAGAAATGCTGCATGTGGAAGGAGATGTGAAGCC
>NW_015227975.1:0-816 GCF_001447785.1 Gekko japonicus | reverse complement strand
ATGCCCTCAAGTTCTGGTATTTTGGGAGGACCACATATCTCTTTTGTCATGTTTGTGTGTGCCTGTCTACAAGAGAACATCTATCAGCTCAAGAGTCTGGAATCCCAAAACTGGAACAAAAACATCTATGTCAATTAGTCCTCCAACAAAGTTTCCCTCCGAATACACTGCTGAGGTAAGGAACTCATCTCCTCCCGCCTGTGGTACCGACAGACGAGGTGACTCGTGGAAAGTCACCGGTAGCAATTTGGCAGCAGCCGCCAACTACCCAACTGTGGTCTCCCGAGTCCCAGGTTCCTTAACCAAAAGACCTCAAAGTTGCTTCTCTTGCATGCCTGTTTATCAATTAACAAGTACAGTCCAACTGGGATACGCTAAATGAGTTACATATACATTTACTGACTTCTTAATTACTCCTGGAGCTGCTGGCGGGGTTGTCCTTCTGAGATCTCTGAGGAAGGAGGGCAGCTCAATCTGCAGCTTATACTGCTCGGAAATGTCTAGAACTGCCACCAGGGTGACATTCAGTCGCATCCGCTGAGCAAGTTAATAATAAGAATTGGGGGGGGGAGCTTAAATGCATAGAATTACCTTGTTGGATTGGACCAAGGTCCACCTCATCCAGCGTCCAGCTGCCAGCCATGTGGGGGCTCAAAAGAAGTAGCAACCAACCTCAGCTGTGTCCCCTCCCCTCCCCAGCATTTGAAGAAATGAGCTGACGTTTTGCACTAAAGTTGGCACGGCTCTCCCTTTGCCAGTCTTATGTGAATGCTGGCGGGTACTAAATTGCATACCCTTCCTTCCTTCCTTCCTTCC
>NW_015227974.1:0-816 GCF_001447785.1 Gekko japonicus | reverse complement strand
TTGAGAGGTAATTTTTAAATGGTGGATAAATAAATATGGTTTTAATATTCTTTAGTAGTTTTCACGGAAGTGTTCCATTATATTACATGAAGTGCAGTGGAAATAGTGCCACATATCCCCCAGACATCCATCTATAAATGGAAGGCTCTGTCACCTTTTATAGATTCTAGGGAGGCTGAGGCATGTGTGGCACAAAAATGGGATAAACCCCATCCCCCTTGGCCTGTCCTACCCAATGGTTTGTCTCAGTGTGGCCCTCAAACTGAAAGGTTTGATGCCCCTGATCTATATGGTAACATCATTAACTGTTGCTCTGTATCTCAGGCTTCTCTTCCTCTGTCCAGTGAAATTGCTGCAAACCTGCCTGCTATATTCATTTGGATGTTTCTTCACCGTCTCAAATTCCACATGCCCCAACCTGATCTTTCCTCTCAGTTTGTCAGCTGCTCTTCATAGACAACATAACTATCCACCTTGTTGCTGAGGTACACAATCTTTGGGTCTTCTGTTCCCTTTGTTCCCACATTCAGTTTTTGACCACTCATGTTGTTTTACCCTGTTCACCATCGCAAAGATCTGCCCATTCTTTCTGTTGCCGTAGCTGAAAATCTAGTTCATGCATGGGTTGTCTCCTGCCTTGCAATCGTTTCTGCCTTCCTCTGTCACACCTCAGTCCTCCCTTCTCTATCCAAAACTCCGCTACCAAAACCATTCACCACTCCCATCACTCAGATTATGGGATGCCACTCCTTCACTGGCTTCGCAGCCCCTTCTGTATCCAGGACAAACTCCCTTGTCTCTACTGCTAAAACTCTC
>NW_015227973.1:0-816 GCF_001447785.1 Gekko japonicus | reverse complement strand
CTCCACCAGAGTCTCACAACCACCCTCTAACCACCAGCCCCAAACAGGCCCTGATAGGTCAGAGAAATGGTTAAACTGCCTGCATTTTTCACAGGTGTATTCCCCCTCCCCCCGTCTGTGCTTTCCTAGCACTGAATGAGTAAATCTTTGCCTCCATTCCAAAAAAGTAGAAAGATGTTACAGAGTTAATCTGCTTGAGGATAGTCCAGTTCCCCTGTATTTTTGGCAGTGCAAAAACCCACCATCCTCCAGAAGCAGGTGGCCAATTTTAAAGCCTCCTCGCTTTATTGTATGCCTGTCTCAGACAACCAGTTTCCAAAGCGAAAAGCCAGGGGTGTGTGTGGAGATAACATGGGTTAACATAACTGCTTTGGACCGGCACTCTTGTATATGTCCAGCTTATACGGGAATAGGTTTTGTTAGGCCTGAAGGTGCAACTGGACTCCTGTTTAAATTCAGAAGAGATCCCTGTTTCTAGGCAACCATTAACAATTAAGGAGGAACTAAAAGTTTGCAGCTGAAGTTTCGGGGCTCAAAACAGGAGGTTCAGGCTGCATGTGTGAACTGCTTTGTTAGAAAGTCCCCCGCTTCAATCCTATGCACACTTACCTAGAAGTAAGCCCCACTGAATAATAGGGCTTACTTCTGAGTAGACTTGCCTGGGATCACACTGCTCCTTCGCCCTTTCCCCCTTCACTGTCTGAAGCCCCGGCAGCTGCGATACCTGCCCTGCTGACAATCTTGGGCACTGTGCCGCCCCCAGCTCTGGCCGGCTGGAAACTCCCATAGGCCAAAACTGAACATGCTCTGGGGAGA
>NW_015227972.1:0-817 GCF_001447785.1 Gekko japonicus | reverse complement strand
AACGAAATTGTGTCATCCCATGTGAATTTCAAAGCTACAAATTTGTTTCCCCCCTTTTACTTGCTTTTTTCTTACATTTTAAGACATTAAAGAGATCCAGAAACTTAAAAAAGTTATTCTGGATTCCTCTGTTACTTTTATTGGCTGACGGTTTCATAAAAGAGGAAGGACAGAACCAGGCAGCTGGTTACTGTGGAGAATTAGCTGTTTGAAAGGACTCTGTTAATTAGCTGAAGAAGAGCATACTTCTTTCCACTAAAAAGCTGGCAGTATCGGCTTCCCACAGGATGCTAGACTGAGCTAAAGAGAGGACTTGGAAATTTCTAGGAACGTGTTCAATTTCTATGATCCCATTATTTTGAGTTTGCTCAAAAGTTAATGATAGTAATATACTTATAAACAGAAGTTATTGATGGAAATCTCGACACATCAGTGTTTGATTCTGACATAATCAATTTATGCAAGTTCCCTCGCACCATGCTTTGGCTGTGTTTAATTTTAATTTATGCGTGTTTCAAAAAACCCGTCTTCTCCCTCCCACAACCAGTCATTTTCTCTTATCCTTGCAGCATTGCACCCGGACTCCTTTCACTTGTGCTGAAGCAGCTTCTTCATTAATTTTCAATCTCCTCCCAACCTATTTTAAGTGTGAAAGAAGCTGTGTCATCTTAATTGCTATTCTCAGTTTACACTGTGGGAGATGAATTCCAGCTAAACATTCTCCAAAAAACAGCAGTGCAATACTTGCATTTAGGTGCATTATCTGGGTAGTATATAGTAATTGAATCTCTGGTATGCTTTGTACGTGGAATGTGCA
>NW_015227971.1:0-817 GCF_001447785.1 Gekko japonicus | reverse complement strand
CCTCTGTGCCCTGTTTGCTGGCCTTCTAGGGCAACGGCCTGGCCATTATGTGAAACAGGACTAGATGGGCCACTGGTCTGAAAGACCCAGGAGGGTCCCTCTTGTACTCTTCAGGATCTCCCAGAGGTCAGCATCCCTCCACTCTACGAATGGGTTTGCAAACCCCAATTTGCCCCAGCTTAAATTCCTTATTCATGCAGTTGAAACTCATTGATAAAAACCATGTAATACCACTGACAGCCCATTTCAGTGAACTGCAGAAGAATGGAAACAGACATGTTTCTTGTGAATATACCATCAGTTCTGAAGGGGCCACCGATGGTATGTGAGAGAATCTACCAGAAGCAGCCCCTTCCCACCTCCCTGGGTGCTACTGAAAGACAAGAACACATACGAAGTTGCCCTATACCAGGTCATGCCCTCGGCCTATCAAGGCCAGAACTGTCTGCTCAGACTAGCGGGAACTCTTGGGTGGAAGTCTTTTGCATCACTTCCTACGTGATCCTTTTAACTGAAAATGGCAGAGATTGGAGCTTGGACTTCCTGCTTGCAAAGGAGGGGCTCTGCAACTAAGCCATGGCCCCTCCTCTGTGCACCCCGAAAGGAAGGAAAGATCAGTACCAGTCCAGGGAGTTGACATTATCAGCTCCTGAAGAGAAAACCAGTGGTCCAAGACAATTTCTGTTATTGTTTTATGTTTTATCATAATTTCGAATTTCGTGCCGCCCTCTCATAGGAAGGCAGCCTGTAGGCAGGTTCAGGAAATAAATGCAACAAAAAATAATTAAACTGCCCTGACCCAGATAGCCCAGGCAAG
>NW_015227970.1:0-817 GCF_001447785.1 Gekko japonicus | reverse complement strand
AAAAAATCAGTTACTGGTACTGGAGGCCTGAATAATCCAGAATAAAGATAATTATGCCCTCACTAAAATCCTTATCTGAAAAATACCAAATATTCGTCTGGTGCATATCCCTAATTCAAATTGCTCTGGGTGACTGTATCGGCAATAGAATGCTGGCAAACACTGTGAAGGAAATTCATTTGGGTTGGAAAAACTTCACATATGACTGTTATATATATTTTAGTGTTTTACATAATTTATTCTGACTACAGGACTTTGGTGAAGATAAAGTAATGGAAGAAGAAAATAATAATATATAGTCAGTTAAGTAGCCATGTAGAATCGATGAGGATCTCTGCAAAGAGTTTGAGCACTCTTTGGGCTCCTGGGTTTTTGCCTCATGTTTACAACCTCTTCTGTAGCCTTGAAGACTAGAATCATGTCATTGTTTCCCTTAAAAATTAAAGCCAAATTCATGTCAGGTTTGTGGTTTTCACAAAGATATCAAAGACACATGGAATGCATAGCATCTTCAGTACAGATTTGCAAACCTAATATTTGTTGTTTAAAAATCTTAACATTTTTCAAATTGTCTTTTACTTCTAGTAAAAGAAGATGAATGCGATTCTGATGCAGAAAATGAACAAAATCACGACCCAAATGTTGAAGAATTTCTGCAGCAAGAAGATACAGCAGTTATCTATCCGGAAGCACCTGAGGAAGACCAGAGACAAGGCACACCAGAGGCCAGCGGTCAAGATGAAAACGGTAACGGATGTTTCGGTTTTCCTTCATTTGTAGCACCATTAATTGAAAACAAATGCCAAAAATGTTGCCT
>NW_015227969.1:0-817 GCF_001447785.1 Gekko japonicus | reverse complement strand
TTGTGGCAGATCGCTGACCTGAGAGTCTTTATTGTGTCGGAGCACTTAAGAAGATATTTTAAAGTATTGCATCTGTACTGGTGAGAAAATATTTTGTCTAAGAGCAATGAGTGTGTATTTGTATTTTTTTGAAAGTGAAGGTTTACAATTTACATTTTAAAAAAAAGTGTGTATTAAACCAACCAAGCTGCAGAAAGAATTCAAAATAATATAAAGTGAAATTATTATTATTATTATTTTTGTTCTAGTTTTCAGTCTGTATATATGTAAAATGTTGTGTTCTTTTTTGGGGGGTGTGTGTTATTTTTCATTTGTTTTCACAGTGCCTTTCTTTTTAACGTACGGACTAAATTAGAGCGCAGTTGGAGGTACGGTCTGATCTCGCGCAAAAGGAGGTCAGTTGCAAACTCCGGTTTGGAGAACTGTCTGTCTTGTTTTCTCTCCTTTTTTTTTTCTTTTTCTTTTTGGTCTTCTTTTATACACTTGTGTTACAATCAAGTCGATCTCGGGTGACAGGGTTTGGGCTGCGTCAAACTGCATTAATGCGTTCTGTAAAATAGAGCTGTACAAATTCAAAAAATAAAACAGCAACAATGAACTACCCTGCGTGTGGTGTGTTTTGTTTCCCGCACGAGTTAACTGCGCTTGGGGATTGTTCCTGGCAGACCGGGGGGGGGGGGGGGGGGGGGCAGACGGGCTGCTGTCAGGGATGTTGTGATGTCACTTTTGGGGAAAACCCAGAAGTCTCTTCTGGAAATCACCGGAAGCTCTATGGTAAATCCATAGACTTTCTAGTGATTCCTAGAGAGGACTGACA
>NW_015227968.1:0-817 GCF_001447785.1 Gekko japonicus | reverse complement strand
CCTTTTAAAACAGAAAACACTAATGCAGAGAAGCATTTTAAGTGCTATGAAAAGATATAATCCATTCTGACAATCTGATGACTATTACTGATAACCTAGAGAACAGTTACCTCACAACAGAGAAACATGTTCCAGGGGTACAAAAATACCCCAGATACAAACAATGTTAGAAATTATTAATATTCAACATTTGTCTTTAAAGTTTATGGAAATTTTCCTAGGACCAAACATAGTTTCTGTTGTTTTAAATTTAAAATAAAAAACATAACTTTATAAAGGAGCAGAACTGGTATGAGTTATTCAATATGTAAAGGGAGAGGGGTGAATCCCCTCAAAAGAAGCATTCTTTGTCATGGGAAAGTGAGTTTTGAGGCACCGGGTGCTTGGGTACAGTGTAACACAGTGACTGTTATTACCACAAAAATTGTGGGGCATTCCCCCCAATACATTGAAATTTGGCTGTAAGTAAAAAAACCCAAAACCCTGCAAATGAAGTCTTGGTGGGTCAGGAAGGGCTGTGATGCTCAGTAGTCTTCTTACTCAACTAGATTGTGGTCTCATTAATAACCATGGCACATATCCAAAATAGAAAACAACATATTCAGACTGGACCTGCTTTTAAGATATTTTTCAAGATGTAACAATAAGACATGTTCAAGATGCTAACACAACTGAAAAAGAGAAGCTACACTGGCTATTTATTTACACGGAGAAACACCCTCCCCCCCCAATGATTCTGCCCAGTAATAGAGTATACCTTTTACTGGGCTAAAAAGAATGTTAGGTTTTCTCCATTAGGGACAGTATATATAGTATA
>NW_015227967.1:0-817 GCF_001447785.1 Gekko japonicus | reverse complement strand
CTTTCCTCTTATATCTTTGCAATGAAAGGGGCTAGATGCGTACTTTTTAAAATGAATGCTGGGAATTTAGAGGAGTTAGTAAATTGTGCCAGTAGATCATTATAACATTATTGTACTATAGTGATCTAGTAACTCCTTATTTTTTAAAAAAGTCCTATTATATCAAGGGGGGAAATGGCAGGCACAGATGGCTGAGGCAACGGAAGTGTTGGGAAAACTGCCACGTGAGAGCTCTGCTGCATTTGCGGCCATGTGAGCCTCACGGAGGCTAACTGCCGCATGGAAGCAGCCTGAGTCCATTTGTGGGTGGATGGCTGGGTGCAGTGGGGCGGCAAGGCTCATTTGACAAGGGAGCTTTGTGTTGTTATAATGGGCAGAACGGCCACACAAATGGCTGGCACTTTCTGGAAAGTGTCCCTTGCAGTAGGAGAAGGACGCTGGAGGGCTGTGATGAATCTGAGGGGCAAACGGGTCTTGAAGCGGAAGACAGTGTGAAGCGCGTACCTCTCCAGAATGTCCAGCTGGTCGTGCAGCCTGAAAGCCGATTCCTGGGTCACATCGTAAAACAGCTCCCTCATCTCATTGCACAGGTTCGCCTTTCGCCTAATGAAAGAGCTGGAGAAGGAGGCACAGCAGGGGGGGGGGGACACAAAGGCAGCCGTCAGGCATCTCTACAAGGGCTGCTGGAGCAGGGGAGGGAGGGGCCTCCCTTGAGTGACGGACTGGTGCCAGTTTTGAAACAAATCGCCCTGTTCATGGGAAACCTGATGGGGCGAATACAGAGAATCAGGTCTTGGGTCTGAAGACAAGAACAGTC
>NW_015227966.1:0-817 GCF_001447785.1 Gekko japonicus | reverse complement strand
CATTGCTGTCCAATGGCCATCTAGCCTCTTGCTTAAAAACCTCCACTTGGAGACCTTGGGTATTAAATGGTAAAAAAAAACAACCCAACCCATCTCTTCCGGCTCTGACTCCTTTCAACAGGCACTGGCCGCAAACATTTCCAAGCACGCTTCTGAAATCAGGAGGGCTAGAAACCTAAGAGGCTTTGGGAAGCTGGGTTCCATACCTGACTGCGTCACTCAGTACTTCTGTGGGATTGCCGCAGACGCCGGGCCCTGAATGCACCCCCGATGAGTTGTGTGTGAAGAAGTCGCTCTGACTCCTTCGAACTCGGCACCGGCATATGCGGGCACCCATTCCCCCGAGACGTCACCTTACCTGGAGGTGCTCTTCAATGTCTTTCCTGTCGTACGTGATCCCGCTGGGTGTGATGCAGGGTTCTCGCATCAGTTCAAAGCTGATCTTCCCGCACAGGTAGTCAGGGATGTCTCGTTTCTGACTCAAAGGAGAGAAAGGACTTCAGTAATTCCCGGGAGATGGCCTTGAAAGAGCCATGGTGTTGCGGTGGCCTTGGGCTGGAAGACTCCTGGATACAGGTCCACCCCACTTGGACCTGAAAATGACCGGCTGACCTCAAGCCAGTTACTAATCTTCCTGCCGACCCTACCTCACAGGGCTGTTTTGGAGGGTTTAACTGGGAGAACCACTCTGCATACCGCTCCGAGCTCTTTGGAGGAAGAACACAATATAAAGGTGATGCGTGCCGTCAAGTCAAAGCCGACTCACGCTGACCCCTTAAAGTTCCCACTTCATGGGATTTTCAAGGCAAGAGATGAG
>NW_015227965.1:0-817 GCF_001447785.1 Gekko japonicus | reverse complement strand
GTGAAAGGAAAATAAATTTATTTTAAAAAGAAAGATTTTGCCTTTCTATTAATAGTCTTTGATAGACTTTTTTGCTTGTCGTTTGCTTATGGAGGTCTTCCAGCTCTTTGATTTTTAGCTAACAATTCTAAACAAAGGAGTTATTTTTATCATTTCTCATAAGCTACGAGGGAAATAAAATGACCCCTGAAAATGGCTTTTAAAGCATCCCAAACAGTACTATTCAAGATTCCATAGTTAGAGTTATCTTCAAAGTATCGCTTGATGATTGATTCAATTTCAGTTTTAATATGATCATTTAAAAGCAAGGTAGGATTTAATTTCCAGTGTTAAGATGTGTTACTAATGGAAGACCATTGTACTAGCCCTTCTACCCATGTATGATCAGAGTATAATTTTGGTCCAATAAGTGCTTCAGTTTTCATTTGGCTTAACGGTGAAGATATTAAAATAAAATCAATCCGGGCACTGCTTCCAGACATTGGCTGGGCACCACAGAGGTGCTAGGCCATGAGGCGAGGGCTCCAGGTTCCGCAGTGTCGGCGCAGAACTGATCAGGTAGTGTGGGGCTGCTTGCTTTTCTTTCTCCCTCTCAGGTGAGCCCTGAGGTGGCTGGAGACAAAGATTCCTGCTCGTCATCAGTGCCACTCTCTCCATCATCCTCACGCCGCTTGCTGGCCTCTGCATCCTCTGAGGTTTCCACCCTAGGTGGTCGCCTAGTTGGCCTTAATGGTAGTCCTGACCCTGCACATGGTAGCCATCAAGGAATGCTATATGTGCTTTCTTCAAGCTCCTCCAAGCCCGACTAAGGGCTGCT
>NW_015227964.1:0-817 GCF_001447785.1 Gekko japonicus | reverse complement strand
CAGGAAATGACCCCTGAATATAATCCAGAGCTGCCACCGCTGAGGAAGAATATGTCCATACATTGTATTGTATTTCTTTGATCTTTTCAAAAGTGTGTGTTCAGCATGCTAACTGAAGGAGCGTTTAAAACAAGCTGGTGGTTAAAAAGAGATGGTGCTGGAACCATTTTTACGTTGGGTAGTTTGGACCTCCTATCACATTTTCTGTTCCAAAACTCTCAGGTGAGTCGCTCTGCCTGTTTAATGACGACGCAGTTGATATGTAAATTGCTGAGGTCGCGAGAGGCAGCTGCCGCCGTGGATGTCAGAACGTGGCCCCCCATATTAGACACAGGTACGGGCCATTTTCCTCTGTCCGTGGCTACATCTTGTTTTGAAATGTCACTGTGTCTTAGTGACGGCAGCTGAATCGCACCTCCGTTCTTTCCCCCTCCCCAGATGATTTGCCAAAGAAACGGCCTCCTCAGATCTACAAACCTTCTAACCCTGACATGCTGGCTTACCTGGATTTCAGTGTATCGACGACTGGAATGCTAGCCGGGGTGAAGGTAGGGATTCAGCCACAGAGCTAAATGTTGCCATGCGAGAATCAAAGCTGGGGATGTATGTTATATGTAGAGAAACGTGACCAGACGAAAGCAAGTACAGGTACTTGAAACTCTGTTCACACTGCCCCAAAGTCCAAAGCGTCTGTATCGAGGAAACCCAAATTCTCTCACGCATTTTACCTATGCAGCTGTGTGCCCAGACAAAACAAAGTCAATATTTAAAAGGATTCCTTGCCTCGCATGTGTTTGGTGTAGTGGTTAAGTGCACG
>NW_015227963.1:0-817 GCF_001447785.1 Gekko japonicus | reverse complement strand
CCTGCAGGAAATGACCCCTGTATCTATCCCTGTTCTTAGGTAACAGCTCTGAAGAACGAAGCAAACCAGACAAAATATCCAGTATAATTTGACATATTTGAACCTTGCTCTTCCATTTTGTTGTTAGTTCACTCCCCTTGTCCCTAAGCGTGCTACATTTTCCTCTCGTCACAGGACTTTTAATTTCATATACAGGGGAACACTAGTGCCTTAATTAGGCCAGGCTTATCTATGAGGAAATGCACATGAGACATTCGTAAATCTATTAAGAGTTTCACAGATTTGTGAATTAATATGCCGAAGCCTTAATCAGGCAAACGGAGTGTGAAGATTACAGGTACTCTTGGGGTCTTTGAAGATCTCCCATAATGAAATCATCAATGAGCTGAATCCCTGCAGCATTGTTTAATTTCAAAACTGTACTTGCTAAACTTTTTTTAAAAGCATAATTAATAGCACAATGAGGGAACGGGAGAGTTGCTCACCAGATCAGCTTATCCAGACTCTGGGAAAACGCTCCAAATTCAGGAATCATTTGGATTGTATTAAGAAATATCATCTCCAGACAAAATAGTTACCAGAAGATCACTGTAGAGGAGACTCCTTTTGGAAATGGAAACCTGAGGATTCAGATTCTGCAGCCCACCTAGCATTGTGGGAAATTTCATAAACAAGGTTTGAGAATGAACCAGAGTTTAGTAGCCTTTTATGTACATTGCTGAATGTTCTGCTTTGCTTACACATTTTCTTTTAAGGATGCCATTCACAAAGCCTGCTGAGCAGGATGGAGCAACTGCTGACCGGTGGCACCCTGTTC
>NW_015227962.1:0-817 GCF_001447785.1 Gekko japonicus | reverse complement strand
ACCAGGATCCAGCAGTCCTGGGTGAAGGATGCACACCTATATGGGAATATGCAAAAGATTTCTTTTGGGATTGTGAATAACAAACTGAAACAAGATATGTCAACTAAATGCTGATCTGGAGAGCGCTGAAGAAAGATTGCTGCTGTAAGAAAATCAAGAGGTTGCCCAACAAGTCCCAGCAACAAGTTCTCCCTCTACCAGCTGCGTCAAGCTGTCCTCCCGTCCATTTTGTACAGCAGTTCCAAGGTCATGGCTCCAAGGGCACTGAGCATTCCTGTACTGTACTGTGTTAGCCTGCCTTTGCTTGTAGCCTGCTCTGTATATTGCCTCTCACAGGCCCAATTTCAGAGAGAAAAGCTGTGAATTGGACACCTAATAAAACAGGATTCATGCTATTTGAAGTTCATTTGAATTTGGCTTGATTGTTTATTACTCTGAGACCTCTAAAGGATTCAGAATATTAAGGGGGGGGTAACCACATCACCTCTTGGCTTTAGTGAAAACATTCACAACCTACTAAACCGTGGGGTTAGTCACTGCAATGATCTCACAATTTTGTTTCATTATTTCTTAATTGCAGATGATATATTCCAGGACCCATGAAGGGTAAAAGGCTCAGTGTGAGGAAGACAAATTAAACTGCACTTCATTTGGCCAGCTGTGTCGGAGGCAGGTGCAACACAAATGTACTAATTGACAGCTAACGTAACTGAGGCCTACCATGCGAGGACCATACAGAAAGGCCATCGGACACACTTTTTTGTAAACAAAGATGGTCAACATGGGGACAGAAGGCCGTACACAAAGCAGGAGGATC
>NW_015227961.1:0-817 GCF_001447785.1 Gekko japonicus | reverse complement strand
TTCCTGCCCAAAAATAGCCCTGTCAATGCCTGTGATATTTCGATCACTTCTGCTTTTTTTCTGCAATGAGTGAGTGTTATAATAATCATAGTTCCGTTCCAGCCAAACAACAGCACGTGCTGATGGAGCAAAACACTTTCCCGACTTCCTTTTGAATCACTCTGAGAACAAGGCAGGGAGGCATTAGCTCTGCGTGCCAAACAGAAGAAAGAGGCCAGGGTAAGACACACGCCTCTTTGTCCTCTTTGGAACTCATCTCGAATCTCACTGATGAATAAGCCACTTTATTTAACTCTCGTCTAACTAAAAATAGACATGAGACTTTATTTAATCGGCAGGGTCCTGACACATTTCCTCTGCTACTTCCTTGCTCTCTCATGCTAGCTCAAATGCGAGTTGCAAAAAGGGGCAAGGAACTCATCTGTTGGTTTTCAGAGGATCAAACAAGGTGCCAAGTTTGTTTGTTTACTGCACGGGTTGTCAAGGTTTTTCCCTTCCGGGCCTGACCACGTTGGCTTTCCTGCAACAAAAGCCCTGTGTGCTGCAGAGGATTCTGGGAAATGCTCAATCATTTGCATATACCTGGCTAGGCCTCACTGTTCCGCAACAGTTGTGCTGGAAACCTGGGTACATGTTAGATGGCAGAGGTGGGACTGGACATCTTAACAAATATTTTTAGAAGCTACTGAAGGTGGTCTTGATTTGAACCAGAGGTGGACCACCCTGGGTCCCAATCCCCTGCCCTTAAGAAATAGTGGGGGGGGAGGGGAAGGCCAGAATATGCATAGAGACAGTCTCTAAATTTCTCCATCTCTCT
>NW_015227960.1:0-817 GCF_001447785.1 Gekko japonicus | reverse complement strand
AAATTTGGGCACAGGCATCCCCCCCCCCCGTTTTCATATCTTTCTGTGCCTTTCATCTTGCATCTCATGCCCTATGTGGAGGCTGCCCTGGGGGCCCAGCAGATCACGGGTTAAACCCATTCAGTTCTTGTTATGGGGGGAGTCGGGGCCAGAGGGCCATGCTATGCAGACGAGAAGGCTCTTTTTAATGTTCTCACTTTCTTCATCAGGGCATAATTATAGTGTCATAACACAGCAAATTACAACTTTGCCTTTCCCGTTAGAGAGAGGAGTTCACGGAGGTGCTCCCCCCCCTTTTATTGGCCATTACTCATCCGCCTGGCTGGCAGGGGTAGTTCCGCCGAGTCAGGATTCTGACAGATGCCCATTTAAAGCTCATTAAAATTCCTGGGCCTCGTAGTGATTGAAGGCCCTTGCTCTCTCCACATTTTCTTTTTGGATTAATGGGAAACGAAGGCTCTGATGAAGACCTGCTATGCATAATTTTCCCCACGACGTTGGCTCAAAGGGATGGCCAATCCACGACGACGCCCGGATCTCCTAAGGGCCAGGAGGCTGTGGCAGAGTTTATTCTGAACCTCGGGGTGAACGGGGAAGATTTCGATGGACTGGGCTAATGGATTAATTAGCTCCCCCCCCGCACGGTTACCTGCTTAGCCAAGTGAATTATGGAAGTGAGCCCCCAAAGGGATGCAGTCCTGACCCTCTCCAAGGCATCTACAGTTGAGTCTCCACTGGCCAAGGTGGGTTCCCAAGCAAAGAGCAGGTCAGGTCTTCCGTGGTACTCAACGGAGCAAAAGAAGTTCCATGTGATTCA
>NW_015227959.1:0-817 GCF_001447785.1 Gekko japonicus | reverse complement strand
TAGATCTATGTACAAGTTGTGATGATTTCTAAATGGCTTAATTTATCATCTCTATGGAACAGGAAGGAATTATTCCCACTCTTTAAACCAGCTAATATTAACAAATTAGATTCATGAAGTCTATTTTTCTTTTATTTTTTTACACTGATTTCAATCTGGTATATACATAGCCAGTAAATGAAATAAATTACTGATGTGAATGTGAACATGAATTATTTAAAATAGCATTTCAGATTTTTGCATGTACCAGCCCTTTGCGAATATGTTGCACTGAATCATCATCATACATAGAACACACAAACAAACTGAAGATATCATGAGACCAGTGAAAGTCGAGCTCAATATGAAGCTTTGATTTACAACGTCAATGAAGCTACTAGGGAACAACAAAACACACTGTTATTGTGCTACTTGATTTTAAATATGTAATTTTAGGGCCTTAAATATATTCAACTGAAACAATATAGAGCAATTACTTGTGCTTAAAAGGGGGGAAATATGATTATGAGTACAAAAGGGACCGTAGTAGAAGTTGGTTGCATTAGGGAATGCCAAGTTCATTGGCACATATTTTTTGCAATATCTTGATTTGTTGCTTTTGCTCTACAGAACAGAAAGTACAGGAGAAAACAACTGCTTTATGCCTGGAAAAGACACAACTTTGTATATAAGCAGACAGTGTAACTGCTAGTGCACACTATGGATTAATAGAGACAAGCAGCAGATTAGCATGGAGTGTGGCTGTGCTGAGCATCTAGATTGCCAGTGCTAAATGTGCATTATGTGTACTGCAACCCTCTCAAAACAGTCCTGTAGT
>NW_015227958.1:0-817 GCF_001447785.1 Gekko japonicus | reverse complement strand
CCAGCATCTGCCAGCCACAGAGCAAACTGTGTTACAGAGAGCACTTTTCATAGTACTGGGGAAAACAGGAAAGAATGAAATGGGTACCTCCAGGAAATAGATTTCCTCAAGGAAGGAAAATGGGGAGGGATGTGGAGGAACGGAGTCTAAAACGACTGTTTGAACTAATGCCAGAAAAAAAGACGAGTTCTCAGCTCCAGACAAGGATGAATGGGTGCTCAAGGAATCGGAGACAATTTATTCACCGTACAGGATAATTAAGGGATTCAGCTAATGTATCGGGCAAAATTAAAGAGTGCACGTTTCAGTGTGTGTACAACAGAGAGAGAGAAGGAAGGCTGATTTTGGCTCCCTTTTGTTCTCAAATGGTTTCCGATCATAAAATTGATAAATACGCCTCTACTGACATGTCATAAACAGTGATGCATTGACCTTCTGAAATGTTGGCTAGGGCTGGAGCAGGCAATAGTTTTAAGAGAAACGGAAGGCAATAGTGTCAAACCATCTCTTGCAGAGTGTACACACACACAGTCATTTCTTTTGTCCCGCTATTCTTGCCAGCTAAATAGGTTTTGCAGGTTTTTCGGGCATTATGGAAAGCTTGCCAAGCCCTTTTGACCAGGGATGCAAGCAAGACCAACAAGATAAAGGAGTGTACCCACCAGGAGGTACTGGAAAAGGCATATTGTTTTCAACACTCTGAAAAAAGCTATTAGCTAGCTCCATCTAGAATTGGTCAAAGCCAGACTGGGCAGAGCCATTATAAAATAATGTGTCTCTCTATATGGAATAAGCCCTGACCTGGATGGCCCAGGCT
>NW_015227957.1:0-817 GCF_001447785.1 Gekko japonicus | reverse complement strand
GCTTCCATGACAGAGTGAGGATTTGAACCCGGGCTTCCCAGATTC
Source organism: Gekko japonicus (assembly GCF_001447785.1). Lineage (NCBI taxonomy): Eukaryota > Metazoa > Chordata > Lepidosauria > Squamata > Gekkonidae > Gekko > Gekko japonicus. The sequence continues at coordinate 772 of NW_015227957.1, read as the reverse complement.
TAGTCCAACCCTAATCGTTAAACTGTGATTGCTGACCAGTGCCATAGATAAAGCAACTTACTTAGAACAAACTTGTACCAATTTTGCTGAGTTTAGAAAGCTGAAAAGGGCCTTGTCAAAGGATGAAGCTGGTTCAAGCAGTTGTCACTTTTGGGGTGTCGAAGAGGGGAACAGGGCCTGGGGCTGGATCTGTGAGCCTCTTTCTTGTGTCAGTAAGGCATCGCCAAGCTGTCTCATCATGACGGGTCTAGGCCTTGAGCAAACTTTGCCTCTTGGAATTCCTGTCAGGACAAGAACATCTGGCTCTCCCTCATCGACATGCTGCGTAAGAAGGACCAGCTGCCCATGGTCGCCTTCACTTTCTCTCGCAACCGCTGCGATGACAACGCCTCCATGCTCACCACCGTTGACCTGACCACGGCTACTGAGAAGAGCGAGATCCACGTCTTCTTCCAGAAATGCATCTCCCGCCTGAAGGGCACAGACCGCCAGTTGCCTCAGGTCAGAGAGATGTGAGCCTTGACACCATAAAAAGTTGAGATGCTGGCAGTGATTTCAGATGTATGGTGTAATTTCCATGGGAATTAGGCCTCTTGGCATGGATGTGGTCTTTAGTATATCTGAGGGGGTGGGGAGCTGATCCTCATAAGATTTATGTCTCATTAATTTGACTCTCAGGAATGTGACTTTCTGTCACGTGGAAAGACAACCGGGCCTCAACAAAATGGCCACAGAGAGGTTGAATGGAAGTTGGGGAAAAGGGAGAAATTGG
>NW_015227956.1:0-817 GCF_001447785.1 Gekko japonicus | reverse complement strand
GGGGGGGGGTTGTCCAAGATGAGCTAAAGGCCAGATCAATATACACATATCTGGCATTTTATACTGTGTCAATTTCTGAAAGTAAATTTGTATAAGCAGATAATAACAAGTAGTGCAGTGACTCAAAGAACAATTAAAGGTCTGTCATAAACCCCATGACTCACAACAATGGTGCAGTCTCTTCCCTCAGCCACATAGAATAATTAACACATTCAATTTAGAAGAGTTAAATCATGCTGTGTGCTCTATCCCTAGGGGGGCATTCACAAGATCACATTAACAAGCACTATTACTTTGATAAGCAGAGACATAATGCTAACCCTTTGCCCCCTCCCAAGTACCATCCACACTAGGGTAATACCAAAAAATGTAAACTGGATTGATTTTAAACTTCCACCTTTACTAATATAAATATTATTTCTGTTTTGCCACACAACAACACTGCTTTTCTCCCTAATTATTACATGTACACCTTTCATTAGCTGATTTAGTTCTTGGGAGTTTAAGCCCTCTAGTTATTCCTCTGGGGGAAGTCTGTCTATAATGTAATTAATTTAGCCTGTTCTCCTCTCTCCTGTTCTAGGAGCAGTGGTTCCAGCTGCTAAGACATGTAAATTCAGCAATTTTTAGATCTTGCCAAAGATCACATAGTTTGAAAGTATAACAAATGTCATTACGTGATCAATTCAAGACACTGATTTAGATGTCAATAGAGTAAAACTGGACTGACTTTAGCATTCATCATTTATTTCAAATAGGTGAGACCAAACTGGAAGATGTTTATGGAAGCTGCTGAACACCTCAAGAGTGGGTATGA
>NW_015227955.1:0-817 GCF_001447785.1 Gekko japonicus | reverse complement strand
GTGATAGAGCTGTTCAAACCACAGAATCAGAATCAATCTGAGCTACTGTTCTTCAGCCTTTGATTACTTTATAATGGAAACGGTCCTATGTATAATGGCAAAGATCCCTGCATTGCGGGGAGAGCAGGGTATAAATGCGATTAATATAAATAAATATGTGGCCACTGCTCAGAGAGTATATGGTCCTAATCACTTATTTTTCCTTTTTCATTAAATACTTTTTAAATACTGTGTGCATCATGTAATGCCTATTTTTTAATCAATAAGAAAGAATGGGTGAGGATGATGCCAAAGCATTCTGAGACTGATTACTAAAGGTGTATGATGCTGGCAGAACTACTGTTGCCATGATATGGCTTTGGAAAGCTTTCCCATTTTGTAAGTATCATTGTAGTGTTTCTAGTCTCAGGTTTAAATGCATGCAGGCAGAAACAGGAGGCCAGGAATAATGTGCTTTTAAAAAGATTTTCCCCCTTATAGGAAATTGGAGTAGATCTCCTAGCAAAGCAATTCAAGAAATCGTCCATGTAGTGAGTTGCTTCTGCATTTGATAGCAAGCAAGCAGCAGCCCATTGAGGCTGAACACTGTGTGATTATGGCTTCTATTTAAATAGATAAAATGGTATATTTTTTATTCTTAAATATTTTATGATTCATGGCATTTATATTTTAGAATCCTATTTCTGTGTCTTCTGTAATATTAGATTTTCAACAGCTTTTATTTGTTTTAAGATGGGAGCAAATTATACCTTTAAACCCCAGTAGTGAGTCTAGAAAATTAAGGAGGAGGGAAGGTGTGCAATGTATGCCTGAAATG
>NW_015227954.1:0-817 GCF_001447785.1 Gekko japonicus | reverse complement strand
GTATATAAATCGAAATGTAAAGTAAAAGTTTCAAAAGACAAACGTCACCTCTTGACAAACGGAAAAGATAGGTTTTCAACAAGCAAGACAACCTGTGCTTCCATTAATGAAACTCAGAGTAGCTGTCCAGCTCTGTAATCAGAAAAACACAGAATCAGTGTGTTTGTTTTTAAATTTTTTTAGTACCAGTGGTAATATATACTTGGCAGGCTCCGGAGTCATTAACCTAATATGCTAAATCCAAGATTGCAGACAGGGAAAACCGGGTTTAAAAGATGCCTAAAATATTCCTTAAATGTAAGAAATCCTTAGCATACAAATTATATATAAGAACATTGCATGTTCATGTTTCCCAAGATATATATTTTTAAATTTTCATCTTATTTTTTGGCATAAAACGTCAGCTTGAAAGAGGCAAACTAATCTTTTGGTCCTGCTTATTACTGAAAGGATTTCTGATACTTGTCGCCGAGTCCTATCTCCCGCACGGCAGCGCAGGATAGCATCGGGTGCGGCACACTCAGTGCCAGCCTTCACAAGACTTCCATCTAATGCACTGCTCAATGTGGAGACAGGCCTTTAAGGCCTCTTTCATCCAGCACAAGTCACAAGGCCAGAGAAAAAGCCCCACTGCTACTACTACCAGCAACTGAGGTTAGCAACGGGGTGGGAGGGGGTTGACATCAGCAATTAAGGTGTTGCTGGTCAGGACGACTACTTTGCCTCATGCTGGATGCTGCTGCCTCCCTATATTCTACACGAGCCAACTGTGACGATCTTTCGTCACAGTACTGCTTCAGAAAAGTACATATTTCTA
>NW_015227953.1:0-817 GCF_001447785.1 Gekko japonicus | reverse complement strand
ACTACCAGAAGGTGTTGATCCATAGAGCGAAGGTATTTTTTATGAATGTATTTGGACCAAATGTACCCAAGTGCCCATCCCCAGGAGAGGTGCCAAGGCCAACTATTGGGCGGACAAGAATGCAGTTTGCACCTTTACCAGTTGGATGGGTGGAAGGGAAAGCTATTTCAAGTCTTCCTGCCCATTCAGATAGGAAAAATCAAAGAAGAGAATTAGCTAAATCCATTGAGCTTCCAAAGGCCTTTCTATTGTTAGCAAATGAATTGAACCTTATAGACCTGTGGAGGGTAATAAACGGTAATAAGAAAGATTATACTTTTTTCTCATTTCGGCATAAATCCTGGTCGAGGATCGATATGGTATGGGCCTCGAGTTCACTTCTAACAGATGTGATAGAAGTAGAGATATTGCCATCAACCTTCGCAAATCATAATCCAGTGCTATTAGAAATTTGCGACACACCTAGGCCATCAAGATGGATGTTGAAAACGTGGTTATTAAACAATCAGTTATTTGTAAAGGAGTGTAAAGAAGAATTTGAAGCCTTTTTTAAACAAAATATTATTCCCGAAACAAGTATAGATATTGTTTGGGACGCGTTTAAGGCTTTCGCACGAGGAAGAATTATAAGACAGGAAATTTGGGTGAAAAGGAAAAAACAAGAGAAATATAAGCGTTTAGTTGAACATATTAAGAAAGATGAAGAGGATCTGAAGAAAGCTCCCCAAACACCCTGGCTTAGATTTAAGATCATGAAACTACAACACCAATTAAACGCTTTACTAGCACACGAGATGGCAGAAAAAATAAAATATGC
>NW_015227952.1:0-817 GCF_001447785.1 Gekko japonicus | reverse complement strand
TTTTATTTACTTCATTTATAGCCTGCTTTCTTGCCAAGGCTGAAGGCGGATTACAAAATACACAAAAAATAATTTGATCAGACAGCATAAGACGCCCAATAAACGATGCAGTAGAAGTAGGATTACAGAACTGGAGGAAAGTGCAGATAAATGAAAAATGTGCCTAAGGCATGACCCACCTTAATGCGGAAAGTCAATTATAGTGCCATCCTTTGAAGAATGTTACTAATGTTTTGGTCATTTGTGGAGCACAAGCAGCATGAGGGATGAGGATGATAAAATAAAAGCACAGCATTTAAAAACAGTTTTATTTTGCCGTAGTCCCTGTGGTGAAGGTTGGTATTATTATCCCTCTTTTGCAAACGGGACTGAGGCGGAAAGGTATGACTGTGGCATACCTAAGCAACCTCTTGAGTTCAGCACTGGAACAGGTGCCATCTACCCACTTCGCTGCACCCGCTCTCAAAAACTAACAGAAAGAGGATAACAAAAAAAGATGCCATTTAGGGATACCATGAATTTTCGCTGTGAACACGTTCGGCTGTCAAATTTACTGTGGTGGCAGTCTTAATATGAGCCATGGTGGCAGTCTTATGTTAGCTGATCACTCGGTCTGTTCGGTTTGTGTCAAGCAGCTGCAAATGCCCGCCAAACTCATTTGCATCGTGTTTTCTCAAAACCACACGTGCACAAAGGAGTCGCTGCTTCAAACTGGTCGGCAGCCGTTATTGTTACTAAGGGCTCCTTAAATGAACTCCCAAGTGGTAGAGTTTTTATTGAAACACAGTATTTATTGATGGCTGATTTGGGGTGATAT
>NW_015227951.1:0-817 GCF_001447785.1 Gekko japonicus | reverse complement strand
GATGCAGCGAATGGCTTTCCTGTCAGGGCACGGGAAACAAAAAGCACCCTTTCAGATTCCTGAAGCTTTTCTCCGGGTGGGTCTCCACTTCACCGCTTTCTTTACATGAACGGGCGTCACACACCACCACAGCCTTTCTAAACGCTTCCTATCCGAAAATCACACTAACTTCCTGCTCTAAACACAAGGCAGTTAAAGACTTCCCAGTTTTAGAATATGTGCTGCCAGACCGTCACAAAGAAGCCTCAGGCTGTCGAGGAGCGTCACAGACAACCACAACGTCTCGCAATCTGTACCGGAAGCTCACATGGGTGCCGCTCTAGCCGCACTTTACATCTATGCCCCCTACATCGACTACTTTCGCTCCACGCACAAACCTATGCACACTTCCTCGTCCTGATTGGCTAGAAGGCTGAGCGTCAGACTTGCTTTCCTATTGGTCGAAGGCGAACTAAAGGGAAGCTCCTTGTGGGGCCTAGGAGAGTCTGAGCGGGTTGTTGCTGGAGTCCCGGTAGCCGCCATGGCGGGCCGAGGACCCGTTTGTTACGTTTTGCTGTGCGGCCAGGCAGCGCTGCTGCTGGGCAACTTGCTCTTGCTTCAGGGCGTCTCTCGAAGTCACCAGCAGAACGCTACGGATAGTCCGACGCAGAGCCAGGAGCAGCCGGCGGAGACGCCAGCAATAGCCGCAGTCTCTTCCCCGTCCTCTTCCTCCTCCTCCAACACCTGGGACTACCTGGGCCCCTACGCGCCGCTCGTCCTTTGCGACCACCTGTAAGGGGCGGGGCTTGGGGGGCATGAGGAGGGGCGGGGGTTTGAA
>NW_015227950.1:0-817 GCF_001447785.1 Gekko japonicus | reverse complement strand
CTGGGTGCCCTTGGGCCAGTCACGCTCTGTCTGCCCAACCTACCTCACAGGGGTGTTGAGAGGCTAGAAGGCAGGAGAAGACAATGATGTAAGCCCCACTGGGAGAAAGCGGGATGTAAATGAATTAAATAAACAGAGGCACACGCACTCATTCTCAAGCATGTGAAGAAAGCGTGTGCAAGCCATGCACGTGATGTACGCACCAAGCGCAAGCACCTAAGATTCCTCGACAGCTCCAACCCTAGATATGGATCAGAGTCGAACTCAGTGCCAGGAAGGCAAGCACCCCAGAAATGCAACATTTAGGGGCCCGGGGTAGCAGATGGGGGAAAGCGACCGATACCACGTTGAAATCCCAGAGACGCAGACAGGCAAGACACAAAGGGCCGAGGCAGAGTCATTACCCACCGCAAGAGACTGGGTTGTTGTTTTTTTGCCTCACACCAGCCTGCCTCTCTGGCGCTGCCCACCCTGTTTGGCAGGGTCTGCTAATAAACCCCAGCGCCGGGGAGTCACATTCAAGGCAGCTCCGACTGGGGAGCCGTACGTCACCAAATCCGAGCACACGCACAGACAAAAAGAGGAAAGAAATTGTGCTAAATTGAATCAATCCATCTTGGAAATGACTCTTGTCAGCTTCTGTCAGGGAAAGCGTCTGGAGGGGAGAGCCGGAAGGTGGGCGGAGCCCTGTGTGTTCGGCGCAGGCAAAGGGGACGGGGAAGGTCTTCGGCATCTCTGCCCCTGCCTGTGGCTTTTTATAGGGCGCCACGCACCGTGGTGGAAGGTGGCCTGTGGTTGCAATTTTGGGCACAGGATG
>NW_015227949.1:0-817 GCF_001447785.1 Gekko japonicus | reverse complement strand
TTTTTTTAATTCATTCAGAAGAAACCAGACACAAAGGTAACAAATGCCTCTGGCAACACATAACTTTTGGATTTTCTTTTTTGTATTTGTGAAGAAAAGCTTCACATGTTTCATCTGCTTTGAGGGAAAGGGAATATATGTCGAGTTGTCCAACGGATGGTTTTCCACTACAGTTCTTCCACTTCTCCCCAAATGAATATAAAATTAATACAATTAACACGCCACAGGCCCTAGGTATGACTCAACAGCATGTGAATCAGAGCCCCACAGGTGTGATTTGTACAATCCAGCTTCCCTCAGGGTACTTTTGGGTATTTGTTGTTAAGTAACAATTTGCAGCTGATGTGAGACATGACATCGAACAAAGCCTTGCTCAGTATCAAGTGTCAATTATGAAGAGTTTCCCTCTGACCTGGCATCAGCATTTCAGCTTCCTAGCATCATTTGTGCACCAAACAGAGACTTTCATTTCTTACCCAAAAGTTGCCTGTAAGAAAAGAATCTCCTGCTTTATGCGATTAACCCTATCCGTTTCCTCTGGCAGCTTGATTTTTCTAGAGTGAAAGAGGTCCCTCTTGTGCCCTGTTGGGAAAACCATTCATCTGATGCCAAAGACATATTGGTTTCTTTTACTCTTTATATGCCTCAATTGTAATATAGCCCAAGAGGCTAGACTTACAGGTCAGGACAGCTAGTTCCTAAAGGCACAGTGATACTACAGATCTGTCCTTCTCACATGTACAGTTATGGTCTTCACTGTCATTTTGAGTCCCATTGTCTATCTTAACAAGGGATAATATTTATCTAGTTAAGGCCC
>NW_015227948.1:0-817 GCF_001447785.1 Gekko japonicus | reverse complement strand
GCTTGTGAAGTAACAAGTATGGGTGTTAATGGAAGTAGTTCGATTTTTTTGTAATTTTTCAAATTTTAGTAACAAATATGGTGAATAGGCGTGGACATAGGGTATATTATGGTTTTGATTAACAAGAAATTAGATAGTGGAGACATACATCTTTGGACTGATTTATATTATAATAAGAAGAAATATACAAAGCAGTGAAGGGAGCAGATTGTAGTAGAATATTAGGAGCAGCAAAATAGTTGTATCTTAAATTTGTGTGTTAAAAGGGGTAAAGGTGGAATTTAATTAATATATTAGTACAGAAAATTAAACAATAGGTTAGTGTGGTAAATATAAATGACTGTTAACAGAATCAGGTAAGAATTCTTATTATAAATAGGTGAATAGGTGATGGTAATTAAAATATTTGAGGTGAAAAAAATAAAACAATAACAATGAAAAAAAGTGGTGGCTAGTTAATGGTGAAGTAATAATTTATTTTATATCTTAATGGAGTTCTAATTGAATTTTCCGCTTAATGGTTTAATTTTAGAATTGGTGGTTGATTTGTTGTCTTTTTTGTATGTGGTAAATAGAAAAAATAGAATATAAGAACTGTTATATGTCAAATGGAAATATATATTAGGAAGACCAACTATTTTGAAGGCAGATAATGGAAGTATTATTTTGGAATTAAGTGTTGATAAATAGTTCAAGGATTTATAAACAAAAATTAATTTGAGCTAATAATATTAGGTTAAGGATTGATAAAATATTCTTAATTTGAAAATTCGGTTAAACAAATAGTAATGGAGGGTATAGGAATGTTGTATTAATA
>NW_015227947.1:0-817 GCF_001447785.1 Gekko japonicus | reverse complement strand
TAGCATTGCTTGTGTGTCCACCAGCATAAACACCCCTTACACTGGCATATTTCTGAGTTATGCCAGCGTAGGAATCAGTTGGCTCCCTATTCTGATTTGGGTCCCGCCCTCAAGATAGTTCTGTTGATCTTTCATTCTGTTTCCCAGTGTGGCTAGTATGACACCCCAGAAGATCCAGAAGCAGGAACAGAGAAACCAAAGGACTGCACTGTTTTTACCTTAGCAACTGGTTATCTGCCTTTGGACACAGAAGTTCTACTCAGTTATTATGCTGTAAAATATAATTAAGTCATTCTTCATGAATTAGACTAATTCCCTTTGAAAATGCTGGTGGTCATCACAAAATCCTGTTGCAACGAGTTCCATAAATTAGGACAAGGGGTTGGGATGGAGGATCCCCATTGTCTTTCAAGTATTCTTGAAGGTGTTTACTCTCAAGGACTGTCAACATAGTAGTTTAATAATTCTAAGGAAGTCTTATATGTATAAAAAGAACTAAACTTTCTTCTTTGTCAGAGGTTCTGTATGGCAAATATTTGCTATTCAATTTCGTGCTATAGTAATTTTCTCCTCCCTCTGAGTTATAGTAAGTCAACCCCCTGCTTTAAATCTCATCTTAAAAGCTTCCCTTTCTCTGTGGCTTATGATCAATGCTCTCTGGGAAGAATTTTATGAAAGTACGAGTGTGAAGGACGCTATATAAAATGAATTAGTATTGAACTATTTGAGGAAAGATGGGCCAAATGGGATGACCTGACATAAAAATCATTGGCATAACTTTCATATAAGGAGTATATGTGTTTGTGAGTGTGTGTGT
>NW_015227946.1:0-817 GCF_001447785.1 Gekko japonicus | reverse complement strand
AAGGAAATGTTTCTGGGTAGTGGGAATTTCACATAGCGAATGTGATGGCCTTGAGTATGCTCACCCCCATGGATGGCCTTGGTGATGTGGAGGATTCTCCATGCTGGGCTACAAATTTCAGGCTGCAGCAGGTACAAATGACAACACTTTCTACACGACTCACAGCAATCCCTGGGGCAAGCAGCTATCGCAGATCTATTCAGCACATCCACCGCAACGTGGAAGCACTTTAAGAAGCCTCCCTCATGGAAGCTATCATGTGAGAATTGGATCTTAGTTCCTCTTAAGGCACATTCCTAACATCAGCCCCTATTGCAAGGTTCTTGGCTGAGTCATTACATAGAGTAAGCTCTCTGTGATATTTTGGATGAGTTTTGTTTTCACTGAACAAAGCAGGAGAAAACATGTATTTGAAGGTGCAAAAACTAAAACTGATGCATAACTATGACAGTGAATTGCATTAGTCAGAATGTACAGAAGCCATTCACAAGACAGACTATGCATAACAGAAGATAGTAGATAATAAAAGAAAGACAAAGATGGGGGAAATGACACAGTGAATCTGAGTCTGGCTAAGTCAAGATGGGATTTCCCTGCAGTGAAACAGGGTTCTATTACTTCTGCTACTGGACTCCTGTAGCCAATAGGCCATGGCTGTGGCTAAGCGCTAACCACTTTCTCCAAATAAGCCTTGCTGCATTTATGCGACCTGATAAGATCACAGCCTTGGATGCGTAGGCAGAAATATATGGCAGCATTACTATGCCACTGGAAGTTACCTACAGCTTCAAATCACTTTAATTTGGGGAGGCAAAAA
>NW_015227945.1:0-817 GCF_001447785.1 Gekko japonicus | reverse complement strand
CCTAATAAAACAAATGTTATAATTCCACATTAGGTCTTTCTTAATTTTCTTTCCAGGGAGACCTAGCATAGTTCATACAGTGCTAAATATGTTCCATAGAAGCAGTTTGCACAGTACATGGGGAGATGGCAGAAGGATGGTTGAGAAACACAAGGAAAAGAAATCCCACCCTGTAACCCAAATAGCCAGCAATTCAGAGGCACTCACTAGATCTTCTGTGTTTGCATCAGATAAAATAGCCTCATTGCTTCCTGCAAGGGTGCCGGTTCCTGACACTGTCATTATATCGCTACAGCAACTGGCTATACTTGAATGGCTCATCAAATTGAGCCTTTGTGAGGGAAAAAAATAGACTGGCACAAAAGGGTATTTTCTGAAATCCCTTAAGGATATAAATATCACTTGTAGAAATCTTGAGAGACCTGTAGTCTTCGGACAAATGTTTTTGCTCTTCACATAGATGCTGCTTGTTATGTGGATTACCACGAATCCTCACTTCTGCACAGGAAATCATTGGGTGTTATTACAAGTCACCAAACAATCCTCCCAAATCAGGGCTGGTTCAAGCAATTTGGCTGCTGTGGGTTACATTTTTGGCCCCCTCCTCAATACTGTATGCAGCCTGAAAGAGGGAATGACTGCATTCCCTTCCCAATGGTCTTCTGGGTTACAGCCTCTTCTTGCCCTTCCATGGAAGTTAAAGGAAGGGACAGGAGTTACTCATTTGTACAGATTAAGGGAAAAGAAGCTACTCTTTCTCAGTAACATTTCTGATGGTCCTGTAACTTGTCCTGATTAGTTGTATGTAGGGAATTAC
>NW_015227944.1:0-817 GCF_001447785.1 Gekko japonicus | reverse complement strand
GCCCCTGACGTAGGCCTTCTGGTGCATCATGTCAACCACTGTGGAAACAGGATGATGGACTGGATACCTCTTGTGTTCTTAAGAAGCTGTTCCAACTTATGAAACTTCAGGTTAAAAATAACAATTCTTCTCACTGAATTTTCAGAACTCAGGTTTCATCAGATGTTTAAATTTCTCTGATTAAACACCTTAGCTAAAAATTATAGTACTCCAAGGAAACATTAAGGTATTTAGAATTCAGTATTTTATGGTCTAAAAATAAGAATGGAGGCACCTCAACATTACTGAAGGTAATAAGTGCACGGAAGGAAGGTAACATGGATCAGAAGCAGCTGTAAGATACACAGTGTTTATACAAGGAAGCAATATAATCAGGCATTTCACAGAGCCAGTGGCAGAAATGGACATCTAATAGATGAATGGACATGCCGTCAACCTAGCTAGTTCAGATGAGTGTTTATATATAAATAGAAGGCAGCACATTGGAGGTAGCACTCTGCATAGGCAAGTAGTATATAATAAAAAAAGAAACATAGCTGTGAGTGTTTAGTCTAATGACACAGAATCTACAATTTGTTTTTCATTTAAAAAGCCTCACATGTCTACAGAAGATTTACAATGTACAGATAGTATAGGTTAAGGTATTTAGACGCCAGCGGATGCTTTTATGGACCAAGAGGAACTTGGTGAGGCATCAGTGGGGAAAAATACCAAATGCTTAATGAGGACAGTGCAAGAATTATTGGAGCCCTTTTGAAAACCAGCACTTAAATTAACCAAACATCTCTACAATCCCATGTTGCTAATTTATCTTAAA
>NW_015227943.1:0-817 GCF_001447785.1 Gekko japonicus | reverse complement strand
GCCCAGATACATTGCACCCCTCATATCTTAGGTATCCTAGTAAAACTAAAGTATCAGCCACAAACACCTCTCACCCATCACAAGAAAGGAGGTTTGCAAATAAATTTGAAGAATCTTCCATCCAAAACAAATTCTATTATTTTTAATTCCCCCTCCTCCAATTTTCTTAATTTGGATTTGGGCTAGAGTTTCCAGGCAGTTCAACCCCACAGCCTACACCGCAAGATGTATTGCTTACTTACACTGTTTCGTCATCCTTGAACTCCAGCTCCCCACAGGAGTCTTCATAGTCCATGCCCCCTCCTTTTGCCGTTCCTTCCACAGTCTGGTAGGGGACCATGACTGTCCCCCGGGCCCCCGAACTCCGGATCACCTTGACCTCCAGGGTCCCTTGGCACTCGCTGACCCTCAGCAGTTTGTCCTGAAAGGTGAAGATGCCAGCGTGGTCATCGTCCAAAATGGTCACGGTGGCCACCAAGGGTGCCACGAGCCGTCCCTTGGGGTGGTCGGCGGAGTCCGACTCAAACATGCCCTCTGCGTCCCCCACCCGCAGGTTGAGCAGCCGCACGAAAAAGTGCTCGTCTTCCTCAAAGATATCGTCGTCGATGATGCCAATCTTCAGTTCCTTCTGGGTCTCCCCTGGCTTGAAGATCAAGGTCCCCTCGCTGTACTCGTAGTCCGAGCCCGCCTTGGCCGAGCCATCCTCTGTCTTGTAGTCGACGTAGAAGGTGTTGTACGTGTCACCACCCTGCTGGCAGGCCACAGTCAAAGTGACCGAGCCACAGTTCTCTAAGCAGTGGTACATGCACGGCTCGAA
>NW_015227942.1:0-817 GCF_001447785.1 Gekko japonicus | reverse complement strand
AAAGCATGGATTGTTATAGGAAGTAATATTTTGCTGGGGCGAATATATTAATAGCTAAGAGGTGAATTCTTATATTTCTACAGGAAGAAGGAGTTGATTTGATGAACAGAGAAACAGCACATGAAAGGTAGGTATAACTACTGTGCCTTAAGAAAGTAGCCAGTGTTGTCATCTAGTAGCCACTGATGAACCTTTTTGTATTTTAGGGAAGTGCAAACAGCAATGCAGATAAGCCAGTCATGGGAGGAAAGCTTGAGCCTGGTAATCTCTTTAAAGATGTTTAATATTTTAATTTCACCCTTTCACTTGACCAGTGAACTTAAGTGGGGGAAAAAAGGAAATAGCTCAAGTGGGGAGTTCTTCAGGCTCCACTGATCAGCCATTCTGTTTTTCATCCAAATTTTGGGATTCAGTGTCCAGAGTTGCTGTGTATTATGGGACTGTAAACATGACACATTGTATTCCCAGAGTGACAACGATTTGGACAAATCTGAAAAATCTTCATCTCCAAAGAGGATAGATTTTATTCCTGTTTCTCCAGCACCTTCACCTACAAGGGGAATTGGAAAGGTATGCCCAAGAGTTCTCAGCAGATTGAAAGTTGCAAAATGATTTAAGAATGTTGAATGTTTTCTGGAAGAACTTTTTTGCCGTATCTTAATTTAACTATTCTCTGTCTGAGCTTGAGCTGTGTATTACAATAGGGATTATAAGAAATTTGCAAATTCTGTAATATCATGTGAAAAGTAACATAAAGGAAACAGCGGGATCTTTGGTGATATGACAGTGTGATCCTACATATGTTTACTGAGGAGAA
>NW_015227941.1:0-817 GCF_001447785.1 Gekko japonicus | reverse complement strand
TGTGACTGTATCCCACCTCCCTGCCTTCCACCGTGTACAAGAAAAATATTTGCATATGTCACTAGCAGGCATGTGTGTATGCAAAGGAGAGGCAATATAGTCTCTGATTCTCCTCCCAATTTAGGCAGGCATTGTTCCAGAGCAGAAAGTGGAATAACCCACAAAATGAACTCCACTGCTTATATAATCAAGAAAGTTTTTGCCAATCCAGCAAGAACAGGAAAGTGGAACATTGTACAGAGAAGTGCCCACTGGCACAATCCTGTTTAGGAGGACCATCTAGAAACATTCTTCTTGGAGTATGTTCCTATCTATCATGTAGATTAACTGCTCTTTTGCTTTCCCCTGTCTCCAGCTGTCCTTCCTTCCCTCATGTGTGAGGATGACGGTCCAAAATAGTGGCCATTTCCAAAATTTCCCCAGATTTCCAAATGTTCTTTTTTTAAAACTGATGAGATTAGCTATATTAAAAATTGAGAGGGGATTATATTAAAAAAATTGAGATGGAATTCAATTTAGATTTTCATTTGCTAGTTTCCAAATGTACATCTCACTTGGTAACACCATAGTACAGAGACTGTCAGAATTCATACCCGCAGGGAACCCATTCTTTACTGGTTTTGTCTGTTGAGGAATACTGGTGTTCAAGCCATAGAATCTTAGCATGCAACACAAGATGTTAGGTGCATTTATTAGACATATGCTTTGGATGTGTCCAGTTACTCGGTCTTTTGGGGAGGAAGTAATTGCTGGTATAAATTTTGTACTAGAATATTCATTGAGACTGATGGTCAACAAAAATGAACCCTCCATGCCC
>NW_015227940.1:0-817 GCF_001447785.1 Gekko japonicus | reverse complement strand
TTTTTTTTTGAGAATGCACTGCCAAAAAACAGGTCAACAATGTGTCATATAACAAAAGATTAAATCCTCAGGCCCCAAATAACTTATCTGTGTCAGCAAATTTCTAGGGAGGATCAGGAAAACACCAACAGAAAAGTTCTCAGAGTTCATTTCTATGGAATATCCTGTCAGTTTACCAGTTTTTTGGTAAATTGTATTATGTTCATAAGGACTTAGACAACAACTGGTCTAGTGCAGATTTACAAAACACCAGGGTTTGAACTTGTTATGAAAGGGGGGGAGGGTGTTGTTCTGATGCTGAACTAAGACAACGTCATATGCTGAAATGGGTCCTCAGATCTCAAGCTGCTCTAAAAGGGGCATGGTGACATTTTTAGGGTGAAGAAGAATGACCTGGGATAATCCTGGCTGGCAGCAAAGCATTCTCGAGCTGTCATGCCAAGCCACACAAAGGCACTGGTATTCTTGGGAGAATAGCTCCATATCTAGTTGAGAAGGGAGAAAGATGGGGAGAGGAAGAAGCTGGGGAAGGGTGAATGCATCCTCCTTTCTCTCACACAGACACACTTAGCAGAAGTCGTCCAGAGACCATCTCTTCCAGTATTACACTGTGAAAATTCTAATAACTGGAACGTCTCTCATGGGGGGTGGTAGCCACCATTCTGGTTCTGATCCCAGTTTGAATTGAGAGAGCCCAAACTGGATGAAGTTTTACCCGTGAATCCTGTCTTGTAGGTGATTTCGCTCAGGCCCCTGAGCTAACTGGAAGGCAAAAGTAAGTGAGCTAGGAAGACCAGAATTGTGCCAGTGGTTACAG
>NW_015227939.1:0-817 GCF_001447785.1 Gekko japonicus | reverse complement strand
AAAACAAAAAAAACGCAATGCAGTTTGGACATCCCATCGTATGAAAAAGGGCCCCGTAGGAAGAGTATCTCTTAACCGGGGGGGCATATATCCCAGTGTGCCCCCCCCCCCGTGTAATGACACGGACAAAACCCACTGGGCTGTTCAGCCCACCATCCTTAAAAAGCGAATCACGTCCGTCTCAGGTACTAGTTAAAACCTTTGTCGAGTGGCGGCTACCATTTCCAAAGTGACTCGGATATACCTTAATTGGCTGGATATAAAGCGTTCTCCCAAGAAACAGAAAAAAATAATAATCATTGCTTCGGTCCAAACAGTTCAAGTGTTGCCATTATTGCTGAGAAGTAACCTGGTTTTTGTCCTGGAAGTGTTTTCATGGTTCATGATCAGTGCAGAGGCAGTGAATGCCCTGCCGTGGCTGGCTCAGTGGATTAAAAAAAAACAAAAAAACCCCCAAAACGGTTTGGCAGTGTGCATGTCCTTCCCTGACCCTATTCACAACTTATCTACAAGACGTTGGCACTGGATACTCTGGTCCGTCGCTATTTACACGCCGTCCTCTTCCATTTGTTCCTTTGCCTTTTCTTACACTTCACGGGGGTCAGTTTCCGAGGGGCTCTCTTGGTCTTCTTGGCAGTGAAATTCTCTCCGGCGTGGTCCGAGCAGAACAACTGTCCACTTGCGTTAGAACTCAGTGACATCTCGTCGTAATGATCCTTGCAGAAGGAGTTTGGGCAGAAGTGGCAGAAGGAGGCAGAAGGCTTCCCACAGACATCGCAGTGGTGCCAGGGGCATTCCCATTTCCCTGGCGGGGAGA
>NW_015227938.1:0-817 GCF_001447785.1 Gekko japonicus | reverse complement strand
TTGCTCATCAACAAGCAGCCAGTGTTAAACTAATCTGCCAGTTATAAATGCTTATACAGTCTTGTACTTTTCAGCTTTATTTAAAAAGCACTTGGGATCCGATGTACAAATTGTATAAATCTGCACTCTGGTATGGATACATATGCCAGATCAAATTAACTTTCCCTTTGTATGCAGAGTCAGTGAAGTGGAAGATAGGCAATTTTTAAAAAAATGAATAAAAACTATGTGTGAGGCCGTGATTTAATTTAATTTAGTGACTCTGAGCAGGAAACTAGAATATGACAGTCAGTGTAGATTAACTCAGGATAAAAGGAAGATGCTCTTGTTTGTGCACTTTAGAAAACCACTAGAATGATAACTTTGCAAGAATTGCAGACAAACAGTGCTATCGTAAGCAGAGTTACATCCTTATATATCAGGGTCTTAGTGGCCTCGATGGGACTGAAAGATGAGATAATTTTTTTTTTGTAAATAAGTAAATAAATCCAATGCACTTAAAAGGGTATTGATTTGTTTAGGGTTTTCTTGATAATCGTTAAATATAAATGTCAACCAAATGAGGATGAGAAAGTCAAAGTTTGTGTTCCTGTCCCCTCCCAACAATGGTTTAGTTTTACCCAGGAAGTTCGACATGCAAGTTTGTTTGTTTATAGACTTATACTCTGCCCCTCCCCTGGGTAACAGGGCTCAGGGTGCCTCACAGCATTCAATAAAACAATGTGTAACTAGAGATAAAACTTAACAAAACATAAATTAACATTCTGACTCAGGCGTCAGAATAGAACATGATTATTTGGCTCCCGACAACCAACAC
>NW_015227937.1:0-817 GCF_001447785.1 Gekko japonicus | reverse complement strand
CCTAACCGCCACACCAAACCGGCTCTCAGGTTTCCCCTTCTGAAATCATTTTTTTAAACATGGCAGAGAGCTGGTGCAGTACCAGATATGCTTGAAAAAAGCCCTGGTAGCTCAGTGAAATATATTTGGGGTGTTGGGAATGTTGCCTTCTTCCTAATCAGAGTGGGGCAGATTTGGGGGTGGCATACCTCGCACGCTTTTGCAGCAATTATTTGCAAATACACTACGGTTTAGACGGCAAGAAACAGAGCGTCCCTAATTTGCTTAAGAAAGGATTTGAAGAGGGGAACAAAAGGCTGCGGCTCATCTCATTCCAAGGACGGCGACGGTGGAACGATCAGGGCAGAATCCGCATCAGCCTTTTGAATGTTTCGATCCGATGGAGACGAAAGATAAATAATAATAAAGAGAGAGCTGAATATTCAAAGAGACGTTCGCATCCACCGAATTCACTCAGTCTGAAAAGATGCTAATTCCCTTTTCACGCGTGCTCCTTCTCAGAGCAGTTCCTGTGGGCGTTTCCCAAACAAAGAGGCCACAAGCAGGAGAAAAAAAGGAGCGGGAAGTACTCAATGAAAAGATGCCCAACTCCCGTTCTGATTGGCTGAGACCCTCAAGCTATGTGCAGTTGTTGCTGACTTAGAACAAAGGGCAAGGGATTGTCTCTACAATTTGTTTACTCTGGAGTGCAGTGCCGATGGGGTCGGGGACACCCACGTAACAACCCAGAGAATATACGTGGTCCTGGAAGCAATTGTATATGGCCTACAGAGACCCCACCAAATTTTAATAAAAGTGTTCTGTTTGTAAAGAGAAA
>NW_015227936.1:0-817 GCF_001447785.1 Gekko japonicus | reverse complement strand
CTCCCCCCCCCCCCCCCCCGCATCCATGTTTGCTGGGAACACAGCAGGATGCTGGCCAAGGCGGCTGCAAATAAGATTGTTAATCCAGCATGACATATATTCATTGACCTTTCAGATAGATCCAGAATCCTTAATGGTATAAACAAGTCTAAACATACTCATCTGAAAGAGGGGCAACATTTGCTTAAATGTAAATGGATTCAAATTGCCTTTCTACCGAGTTAAATACGTCTTTGTGAATCTGAGAACATATGGAAGCAGTGAAGGTTTCCTCTGCTCTGGTTTATGGAACTGATACAACTTGGAGGCTAGGCTGGCTCTGGAATCTTGCAAACGGAGTGAAGAGCTTCAAGGCTGTAGATGTATATAGCATGCAAAAAGAGCTTTATTTATGTCCAAAATGCACAGTCTCAGACTCTTTCTAAATTTGCTCACCCCACTGTGTTAAAATCCTTAACGCAGCAGCCCCTCCCAAACCACAAAGGCTTAATTGAGGGCATTAGTAGATGCCCATTTGAAGACCTGAATTCAAGTACAGTCCAGCTATGCAGTCCTTGGGTGGCCTTGGGCAAGTCTCAGAGCCACTCCCTCCATTATATAAAATGTAAACAGAGGTAGTGAAACTAGCATTGTCAGACCTCCCACTAGTAACCTTGACAGTTTCTGCTGATTTAGAGCACCATGAAATCATTTCCCATTCCCCCCCCCAGAAGTGATTTTATGGTGCACTCAACACTGGTGACCCCCATGACCCCACCCCTCTAGAGTTCCACCTGGTAGAACTGTGCACTATACCCAGGGGTCATTTCGTAGAAAA
>NW_015227935.1:0-817 GCF_001447785.1 Gekko japonicus | reverse complement strand
AAAAACAGTTCATATTTTTGTTTCCATGTTTTATTCAGCAGTTCTTGGTTACCACACTCTACTTGGGAAATATGAGAGGTAACTGACCAAAACCTTTGCCATGCAGGTGATCCACATGACAGAAGCAATGTTTAAATACCTCTAATGGGTATAGTGCAGCATTCACAGGTATGTGATTTAGATGGATGCTCCAGGCACAGGCACATAAATGTTGTTCCCCACTCACATGGACTGCCTATGAAGGGAAAAGGTTTTTAGCAACAATTACGGGCTGTGAGTTACATGTAAAGCCCAAGGTGCAGTCATTCAAGAAGAACATTTGTGCTGTCTTGTAAATTCAATTGCCGCCACCCCATAATATCACCAAGATGTCAGATGCAAAGCTGGGTACACATTCTCCCTCTTTCTACAGCATACTCTGTCTCTTCTATCCCACTCTGCGCAATTTGCAAAAATACATGGGACCAAAGTTGGATGTGAGGTGGGGAACAACAAGCTCTCCAAGTTGGCAGTTTGGAAAGAAAGAAAACATGTCCTGAAATAGTCTCCGGAAAATGCTCAAGTCTTCAACATGGACATCAATGTTGTATTGGATGTTTAGTAACTCCACTGCTCTCTCAACCACGCACTCATTTTGTAGCTGAGATAAGGAACACGTCGAGTAAACCACCTCTCCTCCTGGCTTGGCAGCAAGGATCCCAGCACTGGAAACAGAAAAGAAGAAAAGTTTGTTAGGGGGAATGACCTAAAGCTGACATGAGCCACTTGCTCATCAGTGTATCATGTAACAATACAAAGAGCACACAGAAGCCCCAGA
>NW_015227934.1:0-817 GCF_001447785.1 Gekko japonicus | reverse complement strand
TCTATAGAAGAACATCATTGAAAAGGGTCACTTTTCAGCAGAGATGTGTTGAGGAGAAGGAGGAGGGGGAGGAAGTACTTAACTCTTTCATCACCCACCACCACCCCTTCCCAAGAATTCTAGGTGTATGTTAATGGGTTTTTGAACATATAACTGGAAACCATTGGTAGAGGGTGAGGGATCTGCAGTGCAAAAAAGAAAGAGAGTGAAGATAAAATAGTTCCCCTCCCCCTGCTTTATCTCTGCTGGACTCCACTCCATCAGAAGCTGCTTTTCCTTAGCAGAACCAATCATAGGACTGTTTACATGCGGTTTTATTCTGGGTCTTCTAAGGAAGAACACAACTTAAATATTTCATTCCCTACTGGGAGACTCTTGTGATCCTCCAGCTGACTTCCACTGTTTTGGCTAGTCTTTTAAGCAAAGCTGGAAGCAGGCTGCAGTCTTCATGCAGGGGAGGAAAAAATAGATTATCAGTTCCTCCAAGCCTTAAAACTATAGCATCACAGGGGCAGGTATGAGGTTGAAAGGCTATTGAGTGGACACTGATAGGTGATCATGGTGGAATATGGCACCTGTCATGCCCTCCTCTGCCCAACCCAGTGACTCTGACTCTGTCCTCAGGAGAAGAGACTGTGGAGGACCAGAGGGTTCAAGGAGGGCCAGCACAGCAGAGGTGCCTGCTGACAAAGCTCCAGCAGAGCCTGACTCCCCCCACCTCACCATCGGCCCCTGATATAATCACTAAGCCTTTGTTGGGCAGGTTGGCAACTCAGGCCCACAGCCACCCAGGGGATGCTCTCACTCTGCAGGAATG
>NW_015227933.1:0-817 GCF_001447785.1 Gekko japonicus | reverse complement strand
CCCCCCCCCCAATTGGGATGGGATATGCGCTTTTGTATTACTTCATGAGTACCAGGGCTAAGGTCTTGTTTTGCAAAACGTTCAAGGGCCAATCCTGGTGAACGCAGATTAAATTCTTTGTCAGTGCTCTCTGCCATGAAAGCCTCTGCCAAAATGATCCAGGGTATTCCTTTTAAATAAGGTATCAGTGCCTTTAAATTGAAGAGGATTGTTCTCCCTCTTCGATAACATTAGAATTTGGCATTTCCCTATTAGGTTCAGATTCATCATGAACCAAAAGAAATGTGTCACACAATATTTAATTTATGGCACTCTCTGCCAGTTGGTGTGATAATGGCTGCTATTTCTAATGGCTTTTAAAGTGTTAAAGATATTAACGGAGGATTCATCTAGCAGTAATTATTAGCAATGATGGATGGAACCTCCATATTCTGGAGCAGTGTAACTCTGGATATCAGATGCTGTGGCAGTCAATAGGAAGGAAATCTGGCTTAATAGTTTTGCACACAGTGCTGAACTAGGTGTACTTTTGGCAAACTGCATTGATAAGCAGGGACCTTCCTACTATCTCCTACTCTACCTACTCTCCTACTCTACCTTAGGTAGGGTGACTAATACCAAGGGACAGTGAGGGGTTACTCCTGTGTGGTTTTTACATGCGCTCCTCCTGGCCCCAAGGCAAGGGCTCCAAGTCCTTGCATACACAGGTGCAATCTTAGGGAGAAGTATTTCAAGTGAAATTGGGAAGGGGACGGGAGGAGAAAGACAGAGGTGGCAACTTGGAACTGAACTAGATTTGATCTTTACTGAACGCACA
>NW_015227932.1:0-818 GCF_001447785.1 Gekko japonicus | reverse complement strand
ATCTCCAGCCACCAGCTGGAGACTGGTAATCCTATGATGGACCCTAAACCCAACCCCTATACTTCATAATGTGTGAAGAGAACTTTCTGTTTGCTTTAAACAAAACAACACTGAAACAGTGCAGATGATATTAGCTTCACCCAAGTTCTTGATTCATTCTTACTACCAAGCTGTGGGGGAGGGGAGCTTTATCAGTTCAATTTCTGCCTGTCACATTGCTGCCAGCAGCACATAACTCTGCCTGGTTAAAACAAAATGGCAACTTTGCTAAAAAATATATGCTTAATAAACCCCATAGTGCAATAACACAGTCATAAAAGTGACAATTGTACGCCAGCCAAAATGACTGTCTGAGAGATATAAAAGTCAACTTGCCTCATCACATTTTGCAACAGCAGAGTGTGCGGAATCAGAAGCAAGGCTTTAGAAAATAGGAGCAGGGAAAAGTTTGGCTGAAGGGAGTTCAGGCTGTCAAGAAAGTGCTGCTTCGGCAGCATCCGCCGGTTTGCGAAGTAGATCGAACTGATTTGTTGCATTTCTCAATTTGTCAGGCAGCCTAAGCATTGCATGGGACAGAATCTCAGTGGGCATAAGATTACAGGAAAGCACGCAGATGTCTCTCTTGTCAGGGCCGATAAGCATCGCAAGCCCAAAAAGAAGGATCTAAAAGCACAGCTGACTGTAGGCGGCTCATTGTATGTGATAATTGCCCTGCATTGTTGCCGTAGCTGGGGTGTAACCTCAAACAGACATCAGGCTGTAAGTGATCATTAAAATGCAAGAGGGAAAACAATGCAGATATGGGGAAGGGGGGAAGG
>NW_015227931.1:0-818 GCF_001447785.1 Gekko japonicus | reverse complement strand
AGCTGTGTGCTCTGGACTGATGCATCAAAATTAGAGACTACCCAGCTTGACCAAATGCCTTGTGTTTTTCCCTTGGCCCTGTATCTCCTTACCATCATCTGTCCCCCTTCCAGTCACAATCCATTATGTTTCAAGTGTGTATTCATTCTTCATTGTACACCTATAATAATAAAAAATAATGTCAATACAAAGCAATATCTAGGGATTAATGGCTAGATGATGTTAAATACCCTGGTTTTGCTTATGGCCATCAACTCCTCTCAGTCCACAATTAATTCAGAATCTCACTCTTGATCATTATTTCCTAAATCAATAGCAAGCCCATTATTAAGCAGATGAGAGCCAGGCAAGAGGACCAGAGAAGTCTAACTATGACATTGCAAAGCCAATTAGGATTTCTCCGTCTTAATCATTTATGAACTGAAATAATTCATCTTGTTGGTTTGCAGAAATTAACAATATGCTCTGGATTTTGGACTTTAAACTAGACACCACAACACTTCAGTAATTTGTTAACAACTTGTTAGCAACTTTCAGACTGTAAGTAAACTCAATACATTATCTAACATACTGTACCATTTAAGCCTCAGAACATCATGTGGTGGATTATGGAATAAAGCATGTTCTACAAATGCAGTCAGTTTTCTTCAGCACTCCATGTAAGTTGGAGGGGGTAATGGACAAAGCTTTTGCACAGCATCTCCAGAAAACAAATGTACTCCTAATTTTAAAATGGCTTATGACAGACCTGCTATTTAATTCTGCAACACAACAGTGATCTATTGGCTGAAGTTCAGATAATCTATTAGATTGCTGTT
>NW_015227930.1:0-818 GCF_001447785.1 Gekko japonicus | reverse complement strand
GAATAATTTTATGGCATACATGCTTTCCAATACGCTGTAAAGAGTAACAGACTCCATGCAATATCCAGTGTACCATCTAGTATAAAGTCCTTGCAAACCGTTCATTACCTTTGAAGTGCTTCATGACGCCCTCCAGAAAGGGACTGATATCCCAGAAGTCCCGGACCTTCCACTTCAGCACAGGTGGAAAAACCACTGGAGCCTCAAATTTCTCTTTCCCCTCAAACCTACAGAGAGAGCAGGTTAGTCCACCATCCGTCCAATCCCAAATTCCCAAGTGGAGCAAAATAAAGGAACGAGGAAGATGGAAATGATAGATATAAACCTAGTGCTGAAAAGCAGAGAGGGACAGAGGTGCTTTGGAGAGAAGATGGTCTCTCGCTGTGGCCCCTAAAATCCCAAAGTCAGGCATTTGAGGGACAAAGCAGGCCTCATGAGGCCTAGTCGGCTTCCTCCAAAACTCGTAGCCCCACATCCCCATCCTCATTTCTGCCTCGCAACGTCAAGTGTAAGCAGAAGGGAGACACTGTAATGCTGGGCTTGGACTCTGCAGAACCTCATTAAATCCCCACTTAACCATTCAACTAATTGGGTGGCCTTGGGCCACCTTTCCCTTCGTAGCCCAACCTACCTGAGAGGGCTGTTGTGAGAAGTACCATGCCTACTGCAAAGCCTGTGCCTGCCCACAGTGCTTTACCTTTCTTTGCAGCCCTTCTTTGCCCTGGAATATATGCGTGCTCTCAGAACTAAGGCAGCTGGGGGGATTCCTAATGCACTAGGCGGTATCCTGCACATGTGTACCCAGAACACATGAAGTT
>NW_015227929.1:0-818 GCF_001447785.1 Gekko japonicus | reverse complement strand
TACTGACACTCGAGCTGTGTGTGTGCGATAGGATCCACAGGATAGGATACGCAGCTGGGGACGCGGCAAAATATCCTGTCCGTCCCGTCCAGTTCTGCTAATGGAAGAGGCAGGCAGGGAGGCTTTGTCCCTTTCCCAACCTACAGGTCCCGCGGCCCCAAGAATAATCTTCCCCGGGGTTGGAAAGCGCCCGTTCTCAGAATCCTCATTGCGATGGGCCGGATTCTGCCTTTCTCTTTGCGAGGCGGGGACTCCGTTCTGTGTCGGTTCCAGCCACACCCCTCGGAAGAAAGCCAGTTGGGCCAAAGTTGGCGTTGGGGAAGTGCAGGCCGTGGCCCCACTTGGCCCCAGTAAGACCCTTCCCACCACCCGATTCCCAGGGGGAGGCGCCAGATCATTGAGCAGATCGAGAAGAACGAGGAGCTCCGTGCCATGAAGGCAGAGCAGAGGGACCAGGAGGCCCAAGAGATGCTCGACTACCTGGAGCGGCTGCAGTTTGAAGACGAGAGGGTAAGGGGCGCTGTGGGGTGGACGGGAGGGTGGACGGCCCCATCGGCATAACCGCTGAAGCTGGGGGACTCGGGTTGAAGCCCTGAAAGGGGACAAGCGCCAGGGGCCGCAATGGAGTCATTTTAAACTATGAACTAATTAGAATGAGTCAACTCTTTATGTCAGCTAGTCACAAGGACCCTGACCTGAATGGCTCAGGCTAGCCCAGAGGTCCCCAACCTTTTCGAGCCCGCGGGCATGTTTGGAATTCTGACACGGCAGCAACAAAATGGCTGACGGAAGATGGCTGCCGCAGGAGGCGGAGCCAG
>NW_015227928.1:0-818 GCF_001447785.1 Gekko japonicus | reverse complement strand
GAGAGAACTACATGTACCCTGTCACTTTTACCGTGATTTTGCACTTGAGGCGATCTATTTGGCAGTCTGACTTCTGATCTAAAGCCAAGTGACTATTTGGGTGTAGGGGGCACCCTGTTCAAGTATCTAACAAGAATGCCAACCAATTCAATTCAAAACCAGTTTTCAGTGATTGTGAATTCAGTGACAGTCAGGAATGGCAGCCGCCATGCCTACCTCACAGTCACTCAATACCTCATACAGTTCCCTACAGGAGCACCGTCTATCAGCTTTCAACAGGAATCCCTCTTGCAGTGACAGCCTTCAAATACAACAAGATATGGGGAGAAATGTTAATGAAAACCCTGAACTTTCCCTTCCAAAAAATTAGCACAATTACTTCCAAAGGAGAAGATACAGATCTGGGATAACCTCAAGAGGCCATTTACAAACTGCCTGTCTCAGCAGCACTGAGATATCCCCACTTATTATTGAGACGGAGATCGAAATTGGCCTAGGCCAATTAGCAGAACAAGGATAAGTGACACATGAAATGGACCAGAGTGATACATTTTTGGCTAAACAACGTCAATGGACAAGACGGCTCTAAATCTGCACTCTTGCAAATGGCAAAGGGATCATCACTCAATTCCCTGCTTTTCTATTTACTTTCTGCATTTCACATAGTTTGGATGAAAGGCATTTAAAGCTTGGATGGGGATGTCTGAAAACATGGTGGGAAACAGCTCCATCTAGTCCACAATGCTTAAGCCCAGTGTGCCTTTAGGAACACTGGTGACTTCCACATGGAAATTCATAAACTTTTTGTTCCAGTTTGG
>NW_015227927.1:0-818 GCF_001447785.1 Gekko japonicus | reverse complement strand
GTGACATCATCATGTTGGGGACATTGCACGGCAATGCTCTGGTTTTTGGGTAAACCATCTTCAAACCATAGAGTTTTGCCCTCAAACTAGAGACTCGCAGTGCAATGTCCCCAATGTGATGATGTCACTTCTAGGTGATGTCATTGCATCAGGGATGTTGTGCAGCGATGTCACTATTTGGGGGAAGATGGGGGAACCCCTGCCAGGACCTGGGGGCTGGCAACCCTATTCTTAATCTACAGTTGTAAATCCCAAATGTGTATGGAGTGGGGACTGAGAATAAGGAAATGGGCTTGAATTAGGACCTTGTAGTTATTTCTGTTTTCAATTTCCTTACAAATTTTTGCATGTTGGAGTAAGTCCATTAACGGATGTCAGAAGATCCATAGGGTTAAAATACAGTTTTAAAAGACAAAATAATCTAATGCAGAATAACCTTCAATAGTTGTGTAACAAAATGCACTGGCAATTTCATAAATATCAAATCAAATCAAATCAAATTGATTTGAATATAATTTTTTAAAAATCTTTTGAATAATCTAGCACCTTAGTTTTGAATAACTTTTTTTTGTATTTGTCTGTGAGCCTGAAGTGACACTGATCCACTTTAATATTAATCTGCTGTGTTATAATACTCTGTTCCTTTGCCTCTGATTAATGCCGGTTGTTGATTATTTACAGATCCTGTGGTTTTGTGGAAGTTTCCAGAGGACTTTGGAGACCAGGTTAGAAACATGAGATTGATTTTTTTTTTTAAGATTATTTATTATTATTGTTGTTGTTTGTTTTAGCAGCAGCCTTTCCATAGACTTTTAAAA
>NW_015227926.1:0-818 GCF_001447785.1 Gekko japonicus | reverse complement strand
GATGAGCCTTTTGAAGCATGTCATACATTCAGAACTTATTCATAGCACTGGCATGCTTCAATGTAACTACAGGATAATGCTTCCATGCTCTACAATTTCAGCTAGTCAAAAAAGGAAATAGTTGCATTAGGTTAACTGAAGGAGCCGTGAGGGATTTGCCAAACAAACAAGAGTCAAGGGTATAGTGCAGCGAGAAAGGCAAATGCCCTCAAAAGACTTCGTTCCATTTCTTGTTTAATCCACATCATAAAAAGTCATCACAGCGAATAACCTTTGCTACTTTCTATAGGTGCCAATGTATGGGTACTTCAAGACAAGGTAAATATATGTGGAATGCAGCTTTCCAGATGGGAAGAAATGGACTGTTTCTCTGCATCAGCCTCTACAAAGCAGTTGCTAGGAATACAAGAATGCCTGGATGACAGACAATAATGCAGTACAACAGATGCAGTGGCCATCCATAAAATAAAGGCTGATGGTCTCGTAACAAAGTGAAAAGCTCTAAGTGACACATCTTTTGGAATTAAAACAATTAATAATTGACTTAGCAGAAGAAATTTCCGAGTCCAGCTGAATTGCTTTGACAATCACATCACTTGATAACAAGAGCAACATTATAATGATACAGCTGTTCTCTGAGGAGTCATTAAAATGCTGACCCTCAGTGTCATTTTGCACAAACACTGGCTTGCAAAGCAAAATATACTAGCAGATGTGTTTTCAACTGCTGGCAGCAATATTACAGTTTGGTCATTAAAAGGTATGTTTCCTACCATACAAATTTTCTTTGTATCTATGGATCTTCCCTCTGTGAAAAT
>NW_015227925.1:0-818 GCF_001447785.1 Gekko japonicus | reverse complement strand
AAGTGTAAATTGATTTCAATAATAAATCCTACTTACCAGCTACATTAACATGTGCCAACCATTTCACCTTGAATACCTTCCTTTCCCATTTGTGACTATTTTAGGGAAATGAGCCTTGAATAAGAGAGATCTGCCATTGAACAATCGTGTTAGAAAAGAGATCTATAATGCAATATGAAAGCTTTTTCTTAAAGTCTAGTTTGGCAAGTTGAAAGTAGCCTGCATATTTATGAGCACAGGAAATAATGGGCAGGAGATAATGGGCATGTGTATGAAACATGCATATTGTTCACGGAACATAAAGAGATATATTTAGACACAAGACAGATGTCTTTTCGGTTCCATGATCTCGTATTTTAATGTTTTCCCGACAGTGCTCATAATGAGTTGGAGATCCCTGCATATCCAAATTATTCTACCACTTCAGTGGGTGATAGAGGACATTAATTTTTATTTCAGAAATCAAAAGAAAGGGTTTTGTGTTTGGAACAGATATCAAATTGCAAGCTGCAATTAGCTACCCTGAACCTGACTAACGAGATGGTGCAAGAGAGGCAGAGAGTCTTGGTGCATGTAACAAAGTAGCTGGACTCTGCCTTTCAACCATCATGTATCTTTGACTTTAGGTGTAAAGGCATACAAAGGCGAATGAGAAGGAGTAGGACAAAAACCTCCCCAGTATGCCAGTGAAATTTGAACATATATGATGGGTTCTCCCTTGTTGGAGGCCTTCAAGGAGAGGCTGTGCTGCCATATTTTGCTAGGTTTGTATTTGCTCTGCTGAGCAAGGGTGTCGGGCTAGATGGCCAGTAAGGGAC
>NW_015227924.1:0-818 GCF_001447785.1 Gekko japonicus | reverse complement strand
CCTCTCCACTTTTGCAGAGAAACTTGGGGGAAGGGCGGGGTTTAAATGCCTTTCTTTCCATTTCCAGAGAAACAATTCTTGAGTTCTGGAACATTCCATGGTCTTCACTGAGTCACTATGGTTATTTTAAGTAGCACGTTGCTGTACTGGGAAGGAATAAATAGCTTCATCATCTGAAGTACACTGTGAGCCATTTTCTGCATTTCTGCTTTGCATTCTGTTCAGATTACTGGCCTTCAGTTATCTTATTATCACCTATTAATAAATCACAGATGTGACTTCTGGACAAATTCTACCCCACTATTACATCCACATCATCTCATTAAAATCAGTAGGCTTGCTCAAAGAGGAATGTTTTTGGCTGTGTTAGTAATTTCATAATCAGAAGTCTGCAAACGCAACAAGTGCATGCATGAAGATTAAAGATCATATGACCCATACCACAGAAGGTGACAGCCATTTGCTTCTCAAGACCAAACTCTAGTCTACAAAGCAGTGTTCCTCTGTCCTGTAGCTGTTTTTCCTTCCAGAGGCAGAGTGTGATGGGGAAATGAAGGTTTAAGACCTGTTAGGACACGAGAATGGTGAGACTAGATAACAGGCTGGGGGGAAATGATCCTCTTGACAATTTTCCATTGCAGCTATGAGGAAGGGTGCTATGTGGATTAGGGCTGCAGCACACCAAAACATATTGTTAACCATTTCTACTATGGCCCCTTTTTCTGGTCTCATATGCTGCTTGTTGCTGATATTTGCCCCTCTGGTAGACATGTACAGGCAATATAATGCAACTTGTATGATTCAGCATAGCAGCAAAA
>NW_015227923.1:0-818 GCF_001447785.1 Gekko japonicus | reverse complement strand
AACCACCTCCCTCCACCCAGAAGGCCTTGTGCTAATGAGAAAGAATGTGCAGGCAAAACTTGGTCTTGAAACTTCCAAGCCCCAGTGATCTAACTGGCAACTGTGTCTAACTCCCATCTTTATCTCACACTTTGAAACTGTTCCCAAAAAGGACCTTATTATGATTTTACTAGGCTACAAGCCTGAACCACATATTTAAAAGCAAAATTTGAAAGGCTGAGAAATGGCTAGGAGGCCAGTTTCTTGACAATCTATACAGGATTGTTGTGGGGATAAAAAAGGAAGAAAGGAGAAATGTTCAAGCCACTCTTTGCTCTTGGGAGCAAGGATGGGGATACATATGTATTAAATATTCATATATTTATGAAGTGAACATAGACTGTTTCAGTCACTTTGGGGGTATCCAACTGTACATATCAGGAACACACACTTGTGATTTTCTGAATATGTGTAGATGCTCTTTTGTCTGAATAATGCACAAAAACAAGTACAAAAAATAGTGGCAATGTGTATTTTTATTTATTCATTTATTTATTCTTTAGATTTGTATCCTGCCCTCCCTGAATGCTCAGAATCACAGGTAGCATGTATATGCAGTTGGATACCCTCAAATGTAATGACTGAAAAGGGGTTGTATTATGAGACAAATTGGGAAAATAAAAGCCAAAATGGCTGCATTAATAAGAAAGGGCCAATTCTGATTACTTCTTGATTCCAAGTTCCACTTCTTGATGTTGATTATTCAGTGTATATCATTTGGATAGTCAGACATTTGGTAATTGTTCACCAAAAATGGGTAATTATATTTAACAGTTCAG
>NW_015227922.1:0-818 GCF_001447785.1 Gekko japonicus | reverse complement strand
GTGTATTGTACAAAAAGGCTAGGTGCCCTGTTCCCTAGTGTCAGGTGAAAAATAAGTTGGGGTTCTCTGAAGCAGATAACTGGCATCTGTAGGAACAAATCAACAGAGATGCTCGAATTCTGCAGTCTTGTCCCCATAGAATACCAAATCCCTCAAGGGGAGGGGGAACATAACTTTGAATCTGGAACTGTGGGTGGATCTCACAGGCAGGTTTCGTCTCACAATCCTTCTCTGCATGAATATAACTAGAGAGAGATGCCATGTTCCTTTATTTTTACAACAGCAAACTACTCAAGTGGCCTTTCTGTGTTAAATCGCTGAAGCAGAATCAGAGCTCCTTTATTGCAGGTACACCAAGCTACCAGTCCAAGAATGGCATGTCAGTTTTCTTCTTCCTGAAACAATGGCTTCAGTTCCTAGCTCTCTAATGTTTAAATAATTTCAGATTAGCGAGTGCTTGCTCTCTCTGTGTATGGCCTGGCCTTGTATGCTATGTTCCTGGTAATTGCAAGCATGACAATATTGCTGATCTGCAATTTAAAATATTCCTTGGGAAATGTTCATCATACCGTATTACAAGATCTAAGCCATTAGCAATAATATGGTCTCGTTCAGAGTAATCCGGTCACAGTAGGAAGAGCATGAGCTCAAAAGCAAGTGCCTTTAAAGCAGGATGGGTCCAAACCTGCCTGTGTGAATAACCGGAATAAGGATTTTTCTGTACAGTTAATGAGCATGGATTAGAAATATATTTGGAATCTAGGAAAGGGATCCATTATCTTCCTGTGCTGATATTTGATGGAAACTTTGTCAAGCAA
>NW_015227921.1:0-818 GCF_001447785.1 Gekko japonicus | reverse complement strand
CTGATAGTACCCACTCCTAATCCTATGCCCTTCAATATCTGGAATTTCCACAGTATCTCAGCAGCCTTGGGCTCAGCCTTACCTCCTGAGGTTCTCAGATGAAGTCCTGGAGCTTCTGAAAAACAGTCTGATCTACAGACCTGGAAAAGCAGCTTTCTACATAGCAGTTTTGATTTCACGGTTTTGTGGCTGAACATGACTGTGTGCTGCATAGCTAGTTCATCAACTGCAATAAATACTTAATTGATACCAAAGTCTGTTCTCTGTGCCATCCTGAACATAATGTATTGTCTTAGTATCGACGTTTATTTTCAAAAATGAGGTTAGCTGTGTAGTATGCGGTGATATAGCTTAAATAGAGTTAAGAGTTAATTAAGGAAGCACTTTCTGCACCATATGGCATTGTGTTTAAGGGAACAAAGCTGATTGGACCCAAAGCATTACAGAAATATATGAAATGAAAGGTATATGAAGGGTGAAATGAAGGATATATGAAGGGTGTTCAGATATAAGAAATGTATAGAATTCTTTTGTTGGAATTCTTTCTATTGGCCCATAGTGCACACTGACAAAGAAGAAGCTATTTTAAGAGCCCAGAGATACAGGTCAATTCAAAGGAAAGAACCAGCAATGATACCAGGATTCTGCGACCATGGTTTCAAGTGGTATCTGTTGGTTCACACAGGAATTAGTTACTTGCTAGTGGCAACATACTTTTCCTACCATTCCCAAACAGCCCTCTTGGAAAACATATGTCTGTTCACGCAGTTTCTGACGGCCAGTTGGGTGCAGCGGGCAGAACGTGAGGCTAGAACTGG
>NW_015227920.1:0-818 GCF_001447785.1 Gekko japonicus | reverse complement strand
AAAAAGAGAGGGCATCACCTCTGACATGCACCACCTAGGATAAGCAGCCCATGATTTTCAAATGCAGCCTGTGTTTCTGTTATGAGAAGCACAGGAGTAGGATGAAAGGGGGGAAAGGGGACAGGCCTTGGCCCTTCACCAGTGGCCACAGGATGTCTCACATCCACATCAGTTTTGATCAAACAAGGACTTATTTCCTAAGTAGAGTGGAGGTGGTGGTGCATCCTACTTGCATCAAAACTCCCCACTGATCCAGTATGATGTTGTCATGCCCAAATTCAGTGCACAGCTAAAATGATGGGGCGACTCTGTTGGCCTTGCTGTAAGTCACAGAGACCCCAGTGTTCCACCTTCCTTCCTTTCTCAGCTAGAGAAATGGGGGAGACACCGTTTCCACCCATTTGCCTGCTTACTTCATGGCGGTATCCACCATGAGGCAGGGCTGCTTGAGCCACTACAGTTAGGTTGCATCAGTCGAAGCTGATTTAATCCAAGCTAAATCCATGTTTAGTTATTCCAGTGCAACCAAGCTGGCTGAAATGGAAGGAGTTCAGCCTAACCGAAGGCCCAGTAAGAGGCAAGGGTTCCCAATCAGCCCTACTGTACAACTGCAGCTTGCCTGGTGGAAACAGGAGAGCTTGCTAATTTTCCATCATAAGAGAAGGCACTCTACCCATTGCATCACTAACGAGGGCTCTGTGCTTTCATGCCCCTGCAGCTGAGCATTCCTTAGTGTGTTTCCTTCCACTGTCACTTAACTGGTACAATAAATATCTTGGTACATCAATATAGCCCTCACCTGGATGGCCCAGGCTAGC
>NW_015227919.1:0-818 GCF_001447785.1 Gekko japonicus | reverse complement strand
TACCCGTCCTATATCCACGCCTCTGGAGGAGGATTGTTCTTAAACATCTAATAATTCGGCCTGCACAAAATTGCTCAAAACCTCCACAGCTAACCATCAAATCTGTGCTAACCTGTGACGGAGTACAATCTAGGAGGTATCAGGTTATGAACTATCTACAACTGAGCTGGACGCAATTCAGCCGGTGCAATGGAAATGGAGAAAAATGAAGGGCTACTTACTGAGGTAAATTCAACCTAATGTGTGCTGATTGCTAAACTTGCAATCCAAACAGACTTGAGATGAGGGCAGAGTTTAGTATGATGGCTGCCAATCGTTCCCCAATGTAGGGAACAGCACTTAATAGGGGAGAAACCCGGCATTTGAGGAGGCTTTCCCCAAGAGAAAGATTTGTGTTTGAAAGCCCTGCAGTTTTGTATACCTTCCCCTTACTTCTAAGCTTCCTAAACCTATCTAATACCTCTCCTGCCTATGCTGAGCAAGTGCTTCAAGAGCAGTAGGCAAGCAGAAGACTCACAAACAGACATGTGATACAATTCCAAAGCAAAGTCTAAGGTCAGAGTCACACCAACATTATTTCCCCGCATGGAATCTGCTATTGACACTTGTCCATTTACGCCGGCGACGGCTAAGGAATAACCTCAAATTGTTCGATGCCACGTTAACCTGGGCAGTAAAGTTCACAAATAATTAACTCCAGCAATTAAGTACTATGCTCTTCCTCTGCTCACAATACCGCTTTAAAAGAGATTTAACTACTGCGGTCCCTTGCTTTCCTCCAAAAACTATGGGTGGGACCACAGCTCAGCGACAGAGCA
>NW_015227918.1:0-818 GCF_001447785.1 Gekko japonicus | reverse complement strand
GCACCTAACCACTACACCAAACTGTTTAGCAGAGAGAACAACACTGATTTCCCTTCCTTTATACTGGCTTCTGAATGGAGATTGCAGGACTTTGGGATCTCTCTTCCCGGACTGAATGTCATGGTGTCAAAGGGGAAACAAAAGCCCAAGGAAGCAGAGATCTTTTCTAGCTGTAAATTTCCAAAGCTTCAGGAAGTTTCTTTATTACTGAGTACTGTATGTTCTAATCAAGCATAAAGCAGGAAAGTGTCTCCTATCAAAGGGCTCATAAAAAGAGTTTATGATGTTTCAGAATCAGACAACATAAAAAGGACATATTCAAATTAGAACCACTATTATAAAGTGTGATTCTATAAGGAATCTCCATAACAGACTTAATAATGTGATTAAAGAGGCAAAGTAATGGCAATATACACAAGTACTAATTAGAACATCGAAACTATTACGCCTCATGTGGGAGACAAGCCATAAAATTCAAAGAATATTTGTTAAAAAAGAGAGAGAGAGAAAGCTATCAAACTGAGCTTTTAAGTTTTCAACTGCCTAAGGCTGCACATATGAACTTGTGGCATGTGTCAAAAATATTTAAACCAATCTTCTGGGCCTAGCAGGGCTTTCTTTTTCCCCAACACATTTTTTTTCCCTTGGCTATACTATGCAACTTACATTGCAATCCTATGCAGAGTTATTCGAGCCTAAGCCCTTTGAAATCAGTGGGCTTGGACTTCACATCCAATTGCATTGTTAGTGATGTTTAGTTACCAACAGGTCTTCTCTAGCAGAGTTGGGTGATAAGACCAACAAAGTTTTATTCAAGG
>NW_015227917.1:0-818 GCF_001447785.1 Gekko japonicus | reverse complement strand
ATGACCAGGTACACATCTCCATGGGTGCAGTGCACCACTATTGACATGGTTCTTCCTCAGGCAGGACCCATCCAGTGATTCATCCCCATGCCCCCAAGTAGCTGGCATCTGGAACCATCCATGGCAGCAGCAAGATCGGCAGCCCCCCCCCTTCCCAAGAGGACCGTCTACCCAACCTTAGAGCTATTGACCCTGCGACGTGGCCCTGGGTCCCCAGAACGTGCTGTGCCCAGGAGGCAATGGCCTGCAACTGGGCCAGTAGGTAAGGGAAGGCAGGGCTCATCACATGATGGAGGAAAGACAGTACACAAATGTAAATAAACAATCAGCTTTACTATGAACACATGAACACCAACAATCCAACATTAACTGCAACACCAGCAAACCAGCAACATAGGGAGGCCCACCCCAAGGGGAAATATCTACTTTAAAGCCCTGATTTGTTTTGTTCTCAAAGTGAACAACTGTAAGGTAATTTAAATTCTTTTTAAGTTGGATTTTGTCATTAGAACATACCTCCTTTAACACCATGGGAATTAATTCTACAGACCTACAACAGGAGACCACCACAACTGTGCCAGCACATTGATTATTTTTCCACTTGACAATATGGATATACGAAACCATTTTGTTGTACGAACAGAAGAAGCTGCCACAGGTGGGCCAGAATGTCTGAGGCATTGCTGAGTGGAGCAGGTCCAGGAATACAAAGAGTACCCCTCCCAGTATCCCCCCCCCAACAGTAACATGGGGTGTCTGGTCTGTGCCACACACGCATGCTGCAGCACCTGGATCAGAATGGCCAAACAGAGGGAAGA
>NW_015227916.1:0-818 GCF_001447785.1 Gekko japonicus | reverse complement strand
TTTTACAAGCAAAATAAATCATGTGATTGTTACAAGCCCGGGTATACTAGCTACGGACACTTTCACAGGCAGTGGAAATAACTGAGGAATGTTGGCAATTTGTCACTGGGGGGAAAAATTATGAGGAAATGAAGCATAAAAGTGGAATGAAAAACAAAGAGGAAGGGCAGGCAGGATAAATATGTGCAAGACAGACTCCCCTCGGGCATCCCAGTTTAGCTGTACAGTTCTTTCAGTCCTGGAGTCTGTATTTTAAGTGCTGTACAAGATCCTCTAATGATAAACTTCAGCACTTTACAACACAAAAGTTTGTACCTCGTTGGCTTCTAACGACAGCGCTTCGAGTTGGCCTTCCAGCCTCATCTTCTCTTTGAGGACCTGCAACATTTCGTCATGTGTGCCCACAATAGAGCTTTCCATGGATATACTGGAGAGGGACAAAGCACAGGGCCGCACACGCTTCAGTGCATATCTTGTGTTACTTATGCACACTGCATGCACATTTAACAAAAGCAAAATATCCATCGCCAGCTCGTGATAGATTTCCAACTCAGACCGATATGCTGGTGTAGGCGGCAAAGCTACACCAAGGCAACAGGGCTGCAGCCCCACCCACTCCGCAGTGACACCATGATTAAGAAAAGAGGAGAACTTTCTTCCAAAAATTGGCACAACTACACCAAACAACAAAACTCTGCCTAAGGAGGCAGGGCAAAGGCACAATGCCCTGTGGTAACTAAAGCTGGCAACCCAATGTACCTTGACGTAGAACTGCTGTGGACTGATAACATGTAAACCAGGGGTCCCCAACCTTTTTG
>NW_015227915.1:0-818 GCF_001447785.1 Gekko japonicus | reverse complement strand
TCATGTGCATTAACATACAACTCAGTGCAGGAAGGAGGACCTTGGGTAGGGAGGAAGAGCACAAGGTTCCCTTCCATGTTAATGGTGACTCTCCTGCTCTGTCATTTGGACTGAATTCCCTGAACGATCAAAGTGGGGCGAATTGGGATGCTACTTGGCTTTTGGGAGGTCTAAACAGACCAGTTATCACGAGGTGTTTCTCACTGATGGAGGAGTAACAAATATTTAATATATGTAATGATGGAAGAGCTATTTCAAGATGCATTCTCAATTTTCAGTTGACCCAGCAGCAGCATTCTCAACTGTGAAACGCTTTCTAGGGATATTAATGAGCTAGCTGAGGGTTAGTACATTGGATGTGTTGGTCAAGTAGATTTAGGGGAGGAATGTTTAATTGTTGGATGGGGATGTCGAACTCCTAGATCAGGCTTTGCTTCTGAGTGTATAGATGGCAAGTATGCCTAGGAGGCCCAGTGGTCTAATTTGCCAGTTGCCTCAGTCCCTGGAGGAATCTATCTACAGTCATCTGGATACTGATAACCAAATAGGTTGTCTACTGTAACATGTAAAGGTGTGTTTTGGTGGTCAAGAATGTCCAGATATAGATCAGTCCCTGCTTTCTTTCCTTTGACTAAGTTTCACGTAGCCATTTTGACTGCTGAGTCAACTTTCCCATTAATCTGGGATAGGAAGGGGAGGGTGTCTGATGGTTAGATTCCCACAGTGTCAGGAAGATTCCTAATTCTTCCAACACAAATTGAAGCCCATTATCTGAGAATATGGTATCAGCTATTCCATAGTGGGCAAAATGGCTCTTA
>NW_015227914.1:0-818 GCF_001447785.1 Gekko japonicus | reverse complement strand
AAATTGAGATATCACAGAACAACTGGCTTTTCTATTTTAGCAGAACACACAGAGCAGCACGGATCAGGGGAAAAGGTCTCCAAAAAAATCATACTTCTTCGGGGTCAGTTATAGGAAGCATCCCAGTAAATGTACATCTTATCACATATGTGAAAGGCTATCTCCATGTAACTGTAAATTACTTAGTGCCTGTAGTCACAACATGCTTTAATAAAGATACCAGCAGCTGAATCCTTTACTGGAACAGGCCCACCACTTAATACTTGACACCATTTCCCCTCAGTACTGACATAGCCTGCGGTACCCTTCTGACCCTGCTTAATCCTCACTGTTAAAGCACTAACAGGATTTTTACCAGCTGCAGAAATGCTGGTCTTCAGTAACCACCCGGGGGTAGGGGGATATCTGTAGTCACTGCACCTGCATCTGCTATTAAATACAAAAATACCCAGTCAAAAATCTTGGTTTAACATAGCATCCAGAATTTCCAAGCAGGCTCCCAAGAGTTAAGAGGTGCAGCATTTGACTGGTGCCTCTCCAAATCCAACTCACAGAATTTAACACAGTGATTCTCTTTAATTTCAGTGGGGAGACGGATTAACTTTTGAGCAGCAGAAGAGCCCTTGAGCAGAGGGAAGAAGGATTAGAGTGTAATCATAACCTTGGGGTTCAAAAGGCTTCCCAAAATATTGCGGATGTTTAACCACTGAAATTCAAATCCAAAATACTGGGGATATTTAACCTCTGAAATTATATCCTCTATCTAATGCAAACTGAGATTTTTGCTTGTGCACTATGGCAGGTCCTTAAAGAGATGG
>NW_015227913.1:0-818 GCF_001447785.1 Gekko japonicus | reverse complement strand
CAGACTGCGTGGAACGTACATTCAACATTCCCTTTTGCTATAATACAAATATGCCATAGCAGTTAAAGCAGTTCTTGACAATTGGCAGTTGGGGCACTGAGGTCACTCCCTGGTCAATTGGTTGACTCCCCTTATTACAGCTGCACCCATGCACTATATCTGCAAAGTGAGATAAGATGCAAGCAGGTGATTAAACCTCTAATATCTGTTTCCTGTCTTTAAAACTATTTCCCTCCTGGCAACACTGCCTGCAGTTTAAGCTTCCTCTCTGCTCAAGGTCTACTCTAATCAAGTTCTCCTTTATCCAAGGAGAAACCACCTTATGCATCGCACTATACACTTTCCTGAAGAGAAAACATGAAATTACAACAAGGCTACACTTCTGTGGCAGAACACTGGCAGCAGGTGCAGTGTAGGAGTGAAGAAGGTGTTCTTCAGGAACGTGCTTAAAGGGATCTTTTTGTTTCCAGTGAAATGGCTGTGAGTGAAAAGACTACAGAGTTAGAAAGGAGTGAGGGCAGAAAGAACAGAAGGCCATTGTATGGTGAAGAGGTAGCAAATATTTACAGAACCTCATGAATTCCTCCTATTTGCCCTCCTTTACTCTAACCCAGGCTTCAGGCCTGCACTGTCAATTTCCAGGCAGTTAGCCTCAGCTCTAATAATGCTAGGGTGGCTAGCATTCATTTCACAACCAGAGGGAGAGGGAGGAGTGGAGACGGGGGAAAGGGCATCCTGGTGATGGCATGACACCTCTTATTGCTAGGTCTGTTGGATCTGCAGGCGGGTGGATGGAGGGAGCGTTCCGGAAGCTGGAA
>NW_015227912.1:0-818 GCF_001447785.1 Gekko japonicus | reverse complement strand
AGACCCCACCTGGAAGTTGGCAACCCTAGTGTTTATGATGGTTTTACCAAAAAAGGCTTGTTCAATAGAGCCCAGCTAAACCTTCAATTCTTTTCATGTAAAACAAGCATTATCCAGTCCACGCGGGGATGGAGGAACTCTCTAGCTATGTAGGGAGAAAAAGCTACACAACATATACCCCAAGATCATTGTTTTGTTTTTATTTTGTTAATAGTAATTAAAACTAGTTCAATCATGCTGCACATACACTGTATGAATAGCTGCTGAAGTACAAGATACAAATAATGTAGATTCCATCAAACAAAACAAAGGGGTGCATTTGGAATTTTTTGCACAATTATTATTTTATTGAAGACTGCTGAATAACTCAAGGTGTCAGGTTAATTTGAATTTTGTCAAGATGGATTGTTATGGTCTGCGGTTGACATTTTTCTAAAAGAAGTTGTGATACAAGACATTCCTGGATTCTTTAATTCTCAAGCCACCATTTTCCCCCCAAACAGGAAGCAAGAAAGATTTTAAATTTGAATAGTTTTGTCCAAGGTTGTTCATGCAAAGCTTTCTTAAACACTTGGCATAACATTTTATAATCCCTGTTGCATAGATATGAAGTGAAGTCCAAAGCAGTCAAGTGCCTTTCTTACAAAGCTCAAGGAAAGATAAATAAGGCACCCAGCAGTCCCTAAGTCTTGAGCTTGCACTTTAATCATAACCTACTTCCATGTTCTCACTCCAGCTCAAAAACATTACTGTACAATTACTTAAGGTTTTGATTGTTGACATTAAGATCATTCTGCCTTGCCTTATAAAAGCCTTAA
>NW_015227911.1:0-818 GCF_001447785.1 Gekko japonicus | reverse complement strand
TGCCAGTAAGCCTGTGATACTGACACAGAAAAAGCGATTTTTCTAGCTACTGTATTTTCCCCTACTTTCACAAACTAACTCAAATGAGTATGTTCATTTAATAGAACTATGATGTGTTGATTTGCCTCTTTGTGTTTTGATTTCAGGACGCAAAAGTTATGTCCTGGTGGGATTATGGATACCAAATAACAGCCATGGCAAACAGAACCATTCTTGTGGACAACAACACTTGGAATAACACGCACATTTCCCGAGTTGGTCAGGTAGGTATAGAGATGTGAGGGCCCAGGGAAAAGAGTGAGATTGGGGGCGGGGCTGTTTTTTCCAAGGGACTCTCCCCCCAGCTTTTGCATTGGAAAAACGGAGACATTTTTGTGAGCACTGGGTAGGGGGAAAAAACCCTTCTATGCAATGTTTTCCCTTCTAGAAGGAACGAAATGCTTCTTGAGGTCAGATTTATCATACTCAAGATGAGTAGCATGAAAAAAATCTGAGGACTTTTTCAATTCCTCCAGTGGAAAAATTGGGAGATTTTTGGGGAGCACTGACGAGAAACTCCTGTGAAATATTTTCTCTTTTTGAGTGATAAGAACCTTGTCTTTAAAGAAGCATTTCACTCATTCCAAATGCATAGAATGAAAATTCTGAGAACTTTCTCAAGAGTTCAGTGTTCTTGATGTTATAAAGTTTAACTTCATATGCAAATATACTGGTAGTCCTACCTATTGGGACTGTATTTCTGTCCAAATATACTTTCTTTTATTACATAACTTGTTTTCTTCCTTCATCTTTTATTTTATTTATTTTATTCAATTTAT
>NW_015227910.1:0-818 GCF_001447785.1 Gekko japonicus | reverse complement strand
GAGAATAAGCAACTGCAAGGAGATTGCTTCTTCCCTTTCTAAGAAAAATCTTGAATGGGAGATCTGCTGGCCAGGGAATGCAGGTCTGACAGACTGGATGCTGTTACTGGCCAAAAGAACCACTAGGAAGTTGTCTCTTGCTCTGTCCTCCAGGGAGAATACCATCAAAGGAAGACAGGGATAAAAGTGCTCACTTCATTTTGACCTCATCATATTGATCTTCCAGCTCTCTTTCCTTCACTCCCCTTCCCATATAAGTCTGTAAGCTTGAAAGCAAGAGGTGGACTTCTTAAATGAGGTGAACTCCTTTAGGAGATAACTGCCTGGCAAGTGGGATACAAGTATAATACAATAAAAATATACACAAACAATAATAATTAAACACACAAAAGGGAGCTCAGTGTCTCAATAAAATATTGCACAACTAGTTTACTCTGAAGAGACTGCATTAGTCTGTAGATGAACTGGACTAACTTATAAAGCTGTACCAAGCCATGTTTCATGGGATGGCCTCCTCCAGATTCCTTTCACTCTTATTGACAGGCCTGGCTCCCAAACTTGTATCTGCTTAATGCATACAACAGGATGTCAGTCTTCTCCCATTCGGGCATCTGCTGTAATTGTGAAGTGTACATCAAAGTGATGTACAGGGGCAAAGATACTATTCGCAAGATGCAATACAATTACTGAATATATTCCAAAACATAAATAATTATAGACACATCAAAATGACACCTCAAAACTGGAACAACACATGTCACTTTCCATAGGAATTCAAACTATAGTAGAACTTGCATTATCCAAAAAGTCTCTCCTCA
>NW_015227909.1:0-818 GCF_001447785.1 Gekko japonicus | reverse complement strand
ACAAGGAATGTCTTTTTAGACTTCAAGTTCTTTGAGCTGTATATTTATATACACAGCCACAAACAGC
Source organism: Gekko japonicus (assembly GCF_001447785.1). Taxonomy (NCBI): domain Eukaryota; kingdom Metazoa; phylum Chordata; class Lepidosauria; order Squamata; family Gekkonidae; genus Gekko; species Gekko japonicus. The sequence continues at coordinate 751 of NW_015227909.1, read as the reverse complement.
TAACATTATTTACAGACACAGTCACCCACTTTTGTTGTTGAGACAGCTTCTTCTTATAGTCTTTGCATTTCTTCTTCTTTTTGCTGGCATCGTACTCCCCCTTGATCTGAAACTGTGCAACTTCCACATGCAATTTGTAGCCTCTAATCTCATTTTCATCCAGAAGTTTCAGTGCAAGTTCAACAGACTCTCTCTATTAAAGGAAAGAAGGAAACTTCAGAGGTCAGGATTTTATTTTTCATCTAAATCAAATGAAGCTTACATCATTTCCCCACTGAAGACCAACTTGTAAAAAGGTATCATTTTTAAACAAATGCCAGCAGGATAGCCATCTGAATTTGATGCAGCCCAAACAAAACAAGATGTTTTTGAAGATTACAACTCACTTCTTTAAATACATGTAGCATTATTCTCACTTAGCAAATATGCATATACACACACGATAGTAAAAATAAAAACAGAAAGGGAAGGAGAGATGGACCCTATTACCAAATGCGGTCAGAAGGTCAAATAATCAGAGAGATTACATTACTATGCAAGCAAAATCCAATCAAAGAATGAATTATCCCATCAGACTGCATAGGAAGTACTCCCAATGGCGATCAATTCACAAAGCAAGGTGAATAATGTACATAATAATTATTATTTATTTACCTTCTATCCCACCTTACACCACGAATGGGCTAAGGGCAGCCCACAACATAATAAAAACAATATATAAAAACAATTAAATGATTAAAACAAGATGGCA
>NW_015227908.1:0-818 GCF_001447785.1 Gekko japonicus | reverse complement strand
ATTGCAGAGTGGTGATTCAAGCCTGGGTCCCCCAGCCCTTAGTTTGACACTCTGACCACTACACCTGCTGGCCATCTGGCTCTCCTCCAAGCTGGGTACTCTGCAAGGTGGCAGTGCCCTCCCAGGTCTCCCTTATGCGCCCAACACACACGTTGTTGTTCTCTTTCAGTCCAGCCTTTGTCTGTATCCATACCAGCATTGCCTTCTTGGCCCGGTAGGCTCCTGCACTGCTGCTGGTGTGCTTCCCAGTTCAGGGGTTTTCCTGCTGCCTGGTGTGCTCTCAGCTCAGTCTGGACGGAACAGCTTTCTTCTCAGACCTGTTGCCAGGTGGGATTCCAGCTTCCTGCTCAACACAGCAGATAGGGACTCCTCCAGCAGCTTCTGGATTGCTTATCAAATCGGTGATAGCCTTATTGGTCTGTTGCAGACAAAACAGCAGGCTTCTATGGCACCTGAAACATGAATGCATTCATTGTGGCATGTGGTAGAGCTCACTTTCCCAGACGCTTGAGGTGTCCTCCTAGGATAGTTGTTACTTATTCATATGGTTATAAAGTTTTTAAAATGTATCTTGAACTGCAGCCCAGCGTATGCATCTGAATTCCCTGGCCAAAAATCATGGATCAATTTAATTAGCAAGCGGGAGAAATAATAATTCAGTGTTTATGTGAACATAACCAAATCTTCCGTAGTTGCATCCTGTCCTTCCTCTGAGCAGATCAGAATGATGTGTATGGTTTTCCCCCTGCCTATGTCCCCCTGACAATAATCCTTTGAGGTAGGTTAAGGCTGAAAAAGAATGACTGACCTCTGGCTCC
>NW_015227907.1:0-818 GCF_001447785.1 Gekko japonicus | reverse complement strand
AATCAGAAGCCATGCTGGGTAAAAGCCCTGGCCCCTCCCACTTTGAAAAAACACATGGCCGGCGGCCAGGAAAGGTGTCGGCGGATGCTGGAGACCCCCTGATTTAGGTGAAACCAGTTGGCAGCTTCTGTATTTTACCCAAATCCTGAAGTGCCCCTTCACACTGGTTATACGTACCGCCTTCCCATCTCCATCGGCGATGACAGGGTAGACATCGGATGCTCGCGTTTCCGCTTGAAGCAGAATCCGCTCCCCTGTTTTAAGCTGTGTTTGCTTAGTTGTCGTATGAACGAATGGGCTGTTGGTGGTTTGTCAGGAGTTTTACCTACTGTTGGCTGTTGTGCAGACGTCTGTGAGTGGATTTCCTATCCCGCGAGCCTGATTTTCAGGTGCCAAGTGTCCCAGTTCTCGAAACAACTCTTAAAAGCAACAGCAGTAATGAATCGTCGGCATAGTCTGTAAGGATGGAGAAGCAATAGATGTGTTGTTTTCAGTGACGTGCGTATCCCGCTAATACCTGACTATACAGTGATTTAAATGTAATGTTGGCATATCAAGAGTGTTCCCTTTTCAGAGATTTCCTGCTTCGGTGATATCGGTAAAGGTAAACTGAGGCAACTTGAGTTAACTGGTGACTTCGTCGGCTCCACCTGTACCATTTGACCCAAACGGCCTTTCCCGTAAAACATGGCTGCGGACAGGACGATGGAAGGAAAAGGTATTTGGGCAGAGGACTCCGAACTCTGGTGCTACGTCCTCCGCAAATTTGTTTACGGCTTAGTTGCAAGCAAACCGGAAGCACCTTCTTTTACCTATCG
>NW_015227906.1:0-818 GCF_001447785.1 Gekko japonicus | reverse complement strand
TGTGTTTCCCATAGAAAAACTATATTAGACCATAATTTCAATGAATTAGAGGTTAGCTTTTTTTCTTTATTGGATTATTTAGGCTTCTAGTGTTTAGTGAAAGTATTTTTATATTTTCCGCCAACTTGAAAAGTCTAACAATTACTACTGACAAAATAACAGGAAAAAACCCCTAAGAACTCATAATCTCTAATATAGATAGAAAAGAATCTGTTAGAGAAATACTAGCTAAAGAACTGGTTAGTTTTAGTATCACTAATAAATTGTTTAAGTCATTGTAACACCCAATGAATGTAAAGAAAAATAAAAAATAAAACAAACTATTAGCTTAATTTTATCTAAGAAACCTCACAGTTGAAAAAGACCATCAAACCCTTGGACAACTAGAAGTTATCCTGAGGTAGAGAGACTATAAGCCTTTCTGCTGGGGACTCACTAACCTAGGGGCGCTACAAAGAACAGAACTTCTCCCCTCCCCACTCCCCCCTCAAAACATATGCTACTAGTCAAATAAGTCTTAATAAGAAATCATGTAATGCAATAAACATATTATTAAATACAAAAAAGAAAAAAACCTTATTTCGCGGGAATACAACTTTGCAAACAATCATTTTGAACCTTTAGGTTGCCAGTCTGATAGGGATGTGCTTCCTTTACAAGGAGTCAATGGAAACATCAGCTTCCTCTTCTGAGACTGTTTTGCCAGTTCTTGTAATGGTTCAAGACTTAAGGCTTGTAAAAGTACATGGTCACTCTCTTCATCTGCCACATAATAGAATTTCCCTTGTTGAAGCACTTGAATTTTATTTGGAGTGATC
>NW_015227905.1:0-818 GCF_001447785.1 Gekko japonicus | reverse complement strand
TCAGCAATGACTGATCAGTGCTCCATCTGGGGATTATTCATGACTGGAAAATATAACACAAGCCAAACTGACAGAGGTACAATGGGCCAATGGAGTGGAGCTATGAAGATATGTTCAGGCTTCATTCTTATTAGTTGGGTTTAACAGGAAGCAAGCTACTGTACACAGTCTTTCACTTCCTTCTGTTTGCTGCAATGAGAGCAATACATCCCTGCCCCCCTAGAAAAATGGAAAGTCCTCTTAATGACAAGGATCCCGCAGCTGGGTGCAAAACATTTCCACGCACAATGCATGCAAAAGATTCACCCACCCCAGGAGGATAGTCATAACACACAAGCCCTTCTTCCCTCCATACACAAACATACATCGCGCATAGTGCTCATTTTTCAATATTGGCTGCATGCATTTTAACATTATTAAAATATGAATATTTTAGTAATATTCCCTGGCTAGTTTTCAATATTTGCTGCAGAAGCAACCAGATTATTAAGGATGTGCCATCTATGTCTACAGCAGAAAATGGTGTTATTCCTGTACTGGAAGAAAAGCAGGCTGGTGATGCCCACACCAGCTATGATCTCAAGAGTGGTGTAATCATTTCAGTGCACCCAGTGGAGTACTTGATCACATTTCCTGGACCTACCTCCCACATGTACCATTTGGCAAAATGTTTTGGAACCGGGAGCAGATGCAGAAACTAGTTGGCATAATGGCAAGGGGAACTTCTGTGTGAAACAATGAAAGACTTGGATAACATGCATCCAAACCAACTATTTGCATCTTACAGCAGTGGAGAAAAGTGCTGTCAAGTCACAGCT
>NW_015227904.1:0-818 GCF_001447785.1 Gekko japonicus | reverse complement strand
CAAGCCTCTGTTTGAAAACCTCCAAAAAAACAGGAAGCTTTCCGCTTCTCTCAGTGTGGCTTGCCCAAAGGCAGTAGAGCCAATGCGCACATGAGCCAGGCGGCCAGGACTTAGCGCCTTGTTTACCTGCTCCTAGGGTCAATTAGCATCAATTAACAACAATTACATCGTTGAGCAGGACTCATTCAGCTGCAGAGGACTCTTGTGATGAGAAAGGTAATGAGGGGAGTGCGTTGGAAAGGCCTTTTTCAGCTGCGCACGGAGGACCATTCTCTTTAGCTTGTTCGGCTTTGGTTCCAGCAAGGGGTAAGGCTGCCAAGTCTTCAGAGCATTTGGAGCAGAGCTTTCTTTTGGGCTTATTAAGCAGTAGGCTCTGAGAGCCCTGCTTGAGTACTCTTGTCCGCAGATCCTGGATAAAGACCCTTTGCAGGGAGCGGAGGGGGCCTCAGCCGAATACTGCCGAATTGGCGGTTTTCAGGTAGTTATTCAGCTCGGCCGAGCCGAATGCACACCCCTACTCCAAACGCAAGCCATTCTCACTTTTTAGGAAGTAAACAAGGTGGGAGGTAGTGTGACAATCCTCAGGCGTGTACCGTGCATGCTGTGGAGGTCTCGAGTTAAAAGAATCACTCACGTATTTGAAAGAGGTCTAGATATGCCTTTCTCCCAGCTCATCTAGGACCAAAGGCTGGGTAACCATACCCCGAAAAAATAAAAAATACGAGATCCGTATATTCGTTACAGTGCTCAGAAAATGTCAGTCAAACAGCCAGCCCGCAGGGCCACCTGGATGTCTCATATGCTTAGGGTCACCAGCT
>NW_015227903.1:0-818 GCF_001447785.1 Gekko japonicus | reverse complement strand
ACTCCACCATCATGAGCTTCCTTTACTTGTAACACATGCACAGAGGTGTACTGGGGCTAAGCCTTTCCATCCTCTTTCACCTAGCTAATCTGCTTTGAGATGGGGGCTTGCCAGAAGCAATGGGGGAAGTGCTCCTAACTGCCAAAGAGCAAAGCTTCCAGTTGTTTGTCTTGAAGTGCCTTCTTTCCCAGAAACAAAGGGTGTGCAGAACGATGTTCTCAGTGATTGTCTTGCCCTAAAGATTAATAAAAAGTATTCTGTTTTGGGTAGGGCCAAGAGGCCAAGGATCAGCAGAAGTATATGAGTTACTATTTCTTAACTTTAATTGGTTATTTTACATGGCCTCAAATTATATTTACTGGAACTGTTTGTGATGAGGCATGTCAGGAATATAAAGAAATTCATTAAATTAAATAATTACTCCCATTAAGAGTTGTCTTCCTAATAACAGAGTATCTCCATTCTGGTGAGTGCTGCCAACTTAACCAGCCACACCCTCTGGCAAATGATAGCTACCCAAGTGTCATACTTGTAATATCAACTGTTCCAAAAATATGAAATCAGTCCTTAAAAGATCCCAAAATAGGTAATGAAATAGGTTTGTGGGTGGTTCTGCCCAAATGATTTTTTGAATCCTGGATTTTTAAATGCACTTTGCTACCAATAGTTGAAACTGAGTTAATTTTCTGTCAGTCTCAGGGCACTGGAAGGGAAGATACCCTTTTCTGGTCAAACCTACATTGGGGAAAGAATGTGTTTTTGGATTATGAAATCTACACAGCAGGTGAAATGGGAAAATAAACTTGTTCACCAGTGTA
>NW_015227902.1:0-818 GCF_001447785.1 Gekko japonicus | reverse complement strand
TGAAAAACCTACCAGGTTGCTATGTCAGCTGCCACTTGATGACACTTCTCCCTCCCCCCAGGAGACGGGAGCGCCAGTGGGGGGGGGTTCCCCTGCTGGCAGCGGGCAAATGGCACCCTACTCATGACCCACGTAAGGGTCCCAACCTATAGCCTGAAGGCTTTGCAACCTTTTCATGACTCCTAATGAAATGCAGCAGTGTTATCACCGCCCAGCCAAACCTTTCTAAATTCTGTCCAGTCAAATGGATAATCGTTGCCATTTTTGCATCTACAGCTCGCGAGTCGGCGAGGAGCGTAAGTATTCCGGAGGAACAATCTTGTGTGGTCTGAAATGTGTCACACAGCTGCCTGTGCTCTCTAGATGGCACCCCGGCATAAGACTGGGTTTAGGTTTCTGCATGCTATTACTACACCACAACAGGCGGCGTAGCCCTGGCAGATGAACTCTTGACTTTCCCCCAAATGTTCTCATACCAGCTGCCTTGGGAGAGTGTCTCATAGGCTGCCAACCTCCCCTCAAGCTTTCTTGTGCGCAGTTTGTGACGGGAAGTGTCCCCATCTGCTGCAGCCACGGACAGTACCCCGTGGGCCTTCTCGGCTTCTCAGATCCATCATCTTGCATCCAAACCTTCGTCCAAAGTGACCAACTTCTTGGCTGCGCCGGCAGTAGTAATTAAAGCAAGGGAAGGGGCCACACGTTTTCCTGCAGCGTGCCAAGGAACTGTCCCCGTCCTCCCAGGGCACGTCGAGCTGCTGCGCGTGGGGTGGATTTCCAACATGGAAATTCACTTCCTTTCAGGAAGAAAGCACGACAGC
>NW_015227901.1:0-818 GCF_001447785.1 Gekko japonicus | reverse complement strand
ACATTTCAAGCTTTCCCCCCCTCACCTTTACGCTTTCTCTTGAAGTGGGTAATATAAATAGAAAAAAAGGGAGGGGGAATGTTGCCACCCTACAATTCTTTGGTTACAGACGTTGCCACGACCAGTCAGCCTAATACCTGGACAGCAAAAGGTGTACACGTGATTTTTCTTTCAGTGATCCAAGCGAAACAGAAGCAGTCACTGATTCTTGCCTAGGGAGCCAGTTCCTGCTTTGTAATCCTATGGCCAAGCTTGCAAGGGGGCTCCTTCTGCTGAGCGGGGAAGAAGTGAGTGGAGAGTGGGTGATATGGCGGCATCTGGCCCATGCTGCGCCGAGCACTCGATTGGGGGGGTGGCTGCCCAGCAGTACAGGGAGGAGAATGGCAACTCTGCCCGGCTACCGCTTCCTCTCCCCTTTCTGTGTTCTCTTCTTCTCCTTCTCTTTGCGCTCCTGCTTGGCCAGCTTGTCTTTCTCGCGCTGGAGCTTGTCTTGCTCTTTCTTCCGCTGCGACTCATCCCGCAAGTGCTCCTTCTCCAGCTTCCGGGCACTGACGACGTCTACAAGGTTGGTATTTTTGAACAAGGCTGATGGGAAGGAAGTTGAGGAGAACAAGGAACTTGATGGCCACACTTTCAAAACACCCTCTCTGGGAGAAACACTTTCAAAACACCCTGTCTTCCCCAACACACCTGAACAGGGCGGGAGAGCTAGAAAAGCTGAGCACCTTTGCTTGGCACATTTCTTTCCTGCCTCAGCCTAGGGGAGGTAGCGCCAACCTTGGCGTATGAGGCTTCTGATACTGGCTAGCTTAAGTATT
>NW_015227900.1:0-820 GCF_001447785.1 Gekko japonicus | reverse complement strand
TGCTTTCGAACTGCTAGGTTGGCAGGGAAGACATGAAAACACCTCTTCAAAAGAGACAAAACCCCAAGACAGAATGCTGGGTTCTAAAACTGCCGGCATGGTTGGTTGAGTTGCTGGACTCGGCAAAGATCAGACCTGTGGTCAGCTGTGGGGACTCGCAAGATGAGTCCTGCTCGCTCCCAACTTCGGTTTCTAATTCACTGATAGAAAATAACAATGACCTTCACAAGTCTATAGTGACGATAATGGTTAACTGTAGAGCCGCTCAGAGACCCCCTGTGGGGGGTTTGAGCGGGGTAGCAAGCCGAAAGTTAAATAAAATAAATAAATAAGAGTGTAAAACCCTTCGGCTTTGATCAGCACAACATACTATGTATTTTACACACACATACACACACCCTTGTTGCCCACAGCCCATCCCACTTGGTGTGACCAACAACCAAGACACTAGGATGAGATTGTAGGATCCTTTGCTGCCAGAGTGGCTGGGGCACATGAACACATCAATCTGCCTTACAGTGGATCGGACCCTTAGTCCATCAAAGTCAGCATTGTCTACTCAGACTGGCAGCAGCTCTCCAGGGTCCCAGGCAGAGGCCTTTCCCATTACCTACTGGGCAGGACACCCAAAGATGACTCCAGGTACATCCCTTTGTTTCCTCCCCCACAGAAGTGCGTGGTTGCCATTTATCCTCATGGGGAGAAAAAATAATAATCCACCACACTTGTGTATGCTGCCAGCACCTCCACTCCTGGGTGGCCAAGTCGCGGCTCCCTGGATTCTCAATGGCTCTTGTTAAATTCTATGGACACAGTAGAC
>NW_015227899.1:0-818 GCF_001447785.1 Gekko japonicus | reverse complement strand
CAATAAGGTATTTTCTGGCTATTTTTTCACCTCAGCTAGAGCCAAATGCACACCCCTATACTCAGCACAAGAGAGTTCAATTGGTATTGATGAAATTACTCTTCAGGGACAGGCACAATGGAATGATAAATAAGACTTGCATTTTATACACAAACACTGATCTGCTGCCAGGTTACCTAACCTAAGTAAACCTCTGAGTAACTGATACAAATATCTCCTTCAAGTTCAAGCTGGGAATAAATAATTCATTGGCCTTTTCATAAAAACTCTACAAGTCGAAGACATTCACATTTCTCTCCTCTCTTGCTAATAACTCCTGGCATGATCATATTCCTATCTGAAGTCTGGAGTTGAATTCAGAAATTAGTGAATGAATACGATGAGACAGACAAGACTTTGCAGCAGTCAAAATGAAAGTTTCAGTCTACTGTATGTTGAAGCCAAGATTGCATTTAAATAAGACACAACAGAGAATATAAAATTAAACTGAAACTGATCATGAAGATACCTGTCAAGACCGAGACTCATGATTCACAATATACTAGCAAAGAAAACCCAGATTCAGGTCCATTCTTATTCTGGAATTCTTTCTTCAAGAAACTTCAACAAAGCTTGTGATGATACCTGCGACTGTAAACTTGCCCATGATGACAGCAATTCCATCCATTACATGGTTTGGACATGTCAACTACAAGACACATATTGGAACTAGTGGGAGAGTAACACAGGATTTACATTTACATTTTTCAGTCTCTAATGTATTGCTATGAACTAAGGTGTTAGGACTCTTTATCTCCTCATCTCTTATTCCATTTGGT
>NW_015227898.1:0-818 GCF_001447785.1 Gekko japonicus | reverse complement strand
AGATAGAGAAAAGTGGGGTATAAAAACTTTTCTTGTTGTATTTGCCACTTTCATCCTGACTAGCACCCAAGTTTCGGAGTCTCTCTGACTCTTTGCATGTCATCTCAGAAGTATCTCTTAATGAAGCCAATGGGATGAGTAAAAGCTGAAATTCTTTGCCTTATCTCTTTGTCAGATATTAGGTACTTCAGGTTATCCTCTCTTTCCCCTTTCTGTCTTTCCTCTCCACCCCGTTTCATTGAGTATAATTGTTTATAATTGCAGGCACCCTCCCTTCCTCCTGAGGATGAACTCATGCTGAAGACTAAATATTGCTGAGTTCTAGGATTTCTTTATGCTGCAGCAGAAGAGGAATCCCTCAACTGCTCACGAACAATGCAATTGCATTACCTATCATGGGGTGGGCGGGTGTGGGCACAAGGAGGCATTACACCAAAGTCTGTTATAGCTCAGGACATCAGAGGTTATTACAGACCACCAGCTGACTCCCTGATGTGATAGGAATATTAATCAAAACTCATATTTACAAAAGTTAAAAAGAGCATTTAAGGGGCCAGGAACTCCCAAGGCCCACAAAACAGCATAAGATGAGTTCCGGGTGCTACAAAAGAATTTAGGATTGCTACATTTTGCCAGTATGGAAGTGGAATTGTTTTATTGTGTTTTGATAATGTGATATCTTTACTGCTTTGGTTTATATACTGTCGGCAGCTTTGTTGTCTTTGCAAATTAATTATATAACCTGTAATAGAAAGGGGCCAAAGATTATATATTTTGCAGGCAGAAGCACCAGGCATTCCTAGTACGTCCCTCCAAAA
>NW_015227897.1:0-818 GCF_001447785.1 Gekko japonicus | reverse complement strand
TTCATCTTTGTCATCTATGCAGTCCCACGTTGGGGACTCTGTGTGTGCAGGCCTACTATGGCTAGATCTTCTAGCCCAGATCCCTTAGGAGACGTCCACATGCCTATTGGAGCTGTTGTATCCATTTCCCTACCAACGGTCACATGGTCCAGTGGCACACCACCCCGACAGAGTAGGTCATTCTCCTAGCATTGTCTTCAATCTTAATAGTCTCTCACACCTGCTCCGCTACAAGGTCAAATTATCAAATGATTGTGGCGGCTTAGATGGAACTGAGGGAGTCAGGGCAGTGTGCCATTGGGCCATGTGATCATTGGGAGGGAAACTAGTACAATGGCTCCAAAAGGCATGCAGATGCACCCTAAAAGTTCTAACCTAGAAGAAGATCTTGCCATTGTAAGTCTGCACGTGCGCAGTCCTCAGTGTGTACCTGCACAGAAGACCTCAAAGGACATGAGTTATAGGTAAGTGCAACCTTGTTTTCCCTGGAAACCACCCTGGTAACCAACTGCCACCACTCAGGTACCTCCTGAGAACATCTAGATTGACGTACTGGGAAGGTATCTTTCTAGCACAGTACCAGACCAATAATGAAGTAAATGGGTAGAAACTCTGGAAAACACTGTATAAGGAGCTGTGTGGCATCCGTGCTATCTAGCATGTGAGGAAGAGATTAAGAGAAGTATCCCAGAGAAATAAATTATGATAAGCCAAAAACTAAAGTCTTTATAAAGGATTTATTATAAAAGAGAGAAAAGGGAAAGGGTGGTTGGATTGAAAAAGGCTGGTGCTCAGCTGTTTTTTGGCTGTCTTCTGCA
>NW_015227896.1:0-818 GCF_001447785.1 Gekko japonicus | reverse complement strand
ATCCAACATTGGCTTCTTATGTTCTTATGCCATTGGACTCTAAATTTGTTTTCCTATCATGAGTTCATTTCATTAAAAGGCAGAACTCCTATAAAATATGCTAAATGATTCCAGTGCCAGCAGTCCTTATGTCCTCTTAAACACCCTGGTAACATACCATGCCTTGTGGCCTTCCTTGGGGAATTCCTGCAAAGGTGCCTTCTTTACTTCCTCTTGTGAGCCTGATCAATAAAGTAGATGCTGCCATGGAAAAGGAACAGATTCTGGTGGATGCCACACAGGCAGCTTGAGTTGGGGAATATCTCAAAGAAGCTGGAACAATGAACTCAATTAATGTATGGGAACACATGGAGACAGATGGTTCGTCAGATATGTGTGTCACAGGTCATGACGAGCTTTAATCATAGTAATCAACACCTTAAACTGAATTCAGAAACAAATTCATCCCACTGAACTCAACAAGAATTATTTTAGAGAACACCCACTTAGGAGTGGGCTGAAAAAATGGATGTATGTAGTTTGCCACTTGTGTACATTGAATGAAAATATTATACACTGACTTATACTATGCATTCAATTTTTTATTATTCTCAGCTGTGTTCTTTCTCTCAATAACAAAATTCAAAACTGATGCACCTGAAAGGTATTCTTAGTATTACTTGTGAAAAGGATAGAAATTTATGGGGCAGCAGGGAGACAGTGTACAGAAATGGTATTACCCACCCCAATGCTTGAGTGTTCCTTTTGGGATGGAGAATGGAGGTTACGGAACTGCCAGCTGCCTAGAGAAAAAATGTCCTGTTCCTTTAATAGTGGCT
>NW_015227895.1:0-818 GCF_001447785.1 Gekko japonicus | reverse complement strand
CCTCCCTTTACCGTGAGACTCACAACCCCATCCCTTTCCGCTGGCAGCGATTCCTACCCCAGGAGTAAGCAAGGTAGTGGCATCGTGAAAGATGGCCTTCTTCAACAGCATCAGCACAAACTCTGCCAGAAAAAAAAAACCAATATGGGGACAATGATCTTTGCCTGGAAATGACCAAATTGGAATTCCCCTCGCTCCATTGACTGCTGATTAAGCTACTCTCCCAGTACCTGATAAGAAAGACACTCCTTGGTTGATACGCCCACAAAAAGAGAAGAAAGATTTAAGAGCGGAACCTGATAACGTGTCTCCCACCCAACCGGTACTGCCGGCCCTGGGAGCCTAGAGCGTCAAGGTCTGCTGGTGTCAGCAAGTTATCACTGAGGCCCCTAATTGAAGTGGGTGGACCGCAGGAACCGACAGTGATACAAGTGAAAACGCAATCCGAGACACATGACAATGGACGAGGGTGGGTCGAGAGCTCCCGAGTCTTCAGACCATTTAGAAGGCTTCCAAGAGCGCGCAGGGTGTGTGCATTTCATCACACTGGGTGATTTGTCACCAACAACATAGGGCATGCCGTGAGATCCAGGATTCTGTACATTTGTATGGACATGCTTTCATTGGGAAGGGTTAACCTGGCTCCAAGCACAGATGGGAGGAGAAGGTTGCCAGTGGGAAGTCTTCCACCATGATGGGAGACCTGGCCACGCTGTCATAGATCCAGGCAGATGCAGACGAGTGTTCAAGGCAAAGTATGGTTGGCTGAGCCCTATCTACCAGAGTGTACCATGGCTTTCTTTTACAAACTGGGCAGC
>NW_015227894.1:0-818 GCF_001447785.1 Gekko japonicus | reverse complement strand
GGCTTTATCTACAAAAAGAGCCCTGAAAGCAGGTCCCTAGTTTCATCTGTGCAACGCTGGAGGGTAACATAAAACTAAGAGCAAGAGATTAAGCAGGTGGGGGTGCCTTATTAACATTTTTTAACATTTAACTTTTTAACATTTAACCGTTTACCATCTCCTAGGATCACTGGAACGTACATCTTTTCCAGAAAGGTGGGAAGGAGGATGCTAACATGGGCTGCAGTCTGGGACGCGGTTCAGAGGGGACACGTGTGCCTCCAGCCCCCGAGTGGGAGTTCCCGCAGGTATAATGCTGCCCCCAGTCCACCTCCCTCTTCCACGCTCTTGTCAGGCTGCTTCCTGTTGCTGAAGCAGACGGCCCGCTGGCCCCTGCCTTTCAAGTGTCAACATTCCCTAGCTGGCAGAGATAGCCAAATGCTTGTTAATGAGATCGAACAGCTGGGTAGAGGTGAACTACTGAGAGGCATAAAAGCCTGCAGCTGGCGCAGGAAGCGAGGCCTCTGGACTCTTTTCAGCACTCTGCAAGCATTCAAATCAAAGAAGGTGTGCTGGATTCATTAATGGAACCGCGTTTCCCATGCAAGGGTGGTAGCAATTCCAAAAGGGTAGCTGAAACTAGACATTATGTCGGAGATTATGAACAATCTCCGAGCATTTCGGAGGGGAGGGGAGTGGTTAATGAAAAGCAGCCTCCAAGGCTGAAATTGGGAGTCAAGGAGTGATAAGGGGATGAGCGTCTTAACCCTTTCCCTTCCTGCCATTGGTTTCATGTAATGCCCTCCCCTCCCAGCTGCTTCCCCACCTTTGGAGGAAAA
>NW_015227893.1:0-818 GCF_001447785.1 Gekko japonicus | reverse complement strand
GCTGTAGTGAAGATTAGCTGGATCTGAACAAATTTTTTCTGCTCACACAAGACACTTCTGTCAGCAGAACAGAAAATTACCACTGCAGCCCACTGATCTCCCCAAAATCCTTGTCCTGGGGGTGAGAAGTTCATCAGGAACAGTGTGAGAATCAAATCAGGAGTCCACAACAGAAGAGAGAACTGGTAGAAATTACCCCACCCCCTTGTACTAATGGAAAATATAGTCTGGAACCAACCCAATGCTTTGAAAATGATTCAAAGTTTTAGCAAAGCAGTGTAAATAAAACTCATAGCTTTACTTTCAGTCAACATTGTGACTTAAAAAGTGACAATTTTAACTACATTCACAAGGAAACACACTGCATAGATCACCTGGATTGTGCTTCAATATAGAAACATGAAACATGCAGCAAGGGTCTTCTCTAAAAATGATAAAACATGGTTCAACTTGTGATAGACTACAAAAGCAGGGATACAGGCCACACTCCTGTGTCATTTTTGCCTAGCATACCATGTAGCCAGTTTTGCTAATGACTACCATATCGTTCCCTCTGCTCTCAGCCTTTTAAAGGACCCATGAGTTCCACTCAATGGAGACACAGGCTGTGATCGGAAGGCATACTTTCCGAGTTCTGACCATGCCTCCAATTCAATCCAGGGTTTTTTGCGCCGGAGAATTTCAAACATCCACCCATAACCTGCTTCACCATGCGCTCACCCTATGGCTGCCCGTTCAGATTAGTGCCGTGCAGCAGCCACGAAGCAGGCAATCAGGTGACTTTTTAAAAAATTGGTAGCTTGTGCATGCGCAGAAGC
>NW_015227892.1:0-818 GCF_001447785.1 Gekko japonicus | reverse complement strand
ATAGGTTCGCCACCACTGCCCTAGCTGAACTCTAGTTGTTACAAAGGGAGCTCAACCAAGGGATTACTCAGTTCTGAGTTCTAAACTGACCATAATAGCTGGCCCCCTTCAACTGACGGTAGAGCCCTGGATCCTGTGACCTGGTTCCACCCATGCTTCGTTGGCCGCACAAGCAGATTTCCCATTGTCAGTTGCACCCGAGAGCCTAGTGGATGTTGTACCACATAGCTTTTTTTCCCATGCGCACAAGAGATCACAACTGGAAACACCGCCTCTCATGGTAGAATACTGAGCATAAAAAAATGCAAAGCCCCTTCCGCAACAAATAGTGCTGACACAAGGACATCCACTTCTGCAAACCCAGTACACAAATGGAAAAAAGCTATGATAATGGGATAGTCCACCTGTGCAACCTGGGATTCCAGGCCTTTATATCGATGGATAACCGAGCCCTCTAAATCAAATGTTCTGTTCAGTTCTCTTGGACTCGATATTATTGTGAGCATGACGCACATGCCCAAATCAAAGCACCCTCTCTCCTGTGTCTTTTCCATCCGGCAACATTCCAGACAAGCAGTGAAACGCGACTTGAGCGGGGCCTGTCACTCAGCATTTAGCCAACATCTCACTGCCTTGGAGAGATCTACCCCAGTGACGGCCCATCAGTCTGTTTTATTTCCATGACTGTAGAAACAGGAACAAAGTCAGGGGGCTTTACCCTTCGACTGAGGTTTTAAAACAGGGAATTGATGGGCTATCTTCTATCGCTTATATATAAAGCTCATTCCATGTGAGTCCCGGATCCGCGCTCCTCCGCC
>NW_015227891.1:0-818 GCF_001447785.1 Gekko japonicus | reverse complement strand
CCTATGCCTGTGAAATTTATTTAAACAATGATAGATCAGTGGGGGATAGGAAATGAGAAACCTTTCCTCTAACCCTCTCTTCAGCTTCCCCAATTCCAAAATTCACCATTCACAAATACCTGTTGGTCCTTTTCATGCAGAAATGGATGAACCAAGAAGGGTTGCCAGGTCTGTGCCGGGCACTAGTGGGAGCTTGTTAGAACAGGACATGGCAAAGGGGAGTGTTGCACAGTGTGGCAATGTTACTTTCTGAAATGACATCACTGTGTTTAGTGATGCTCTAGGAATTTTTTCAGTCTCTGTGTTAAAAACCATAGGAGGCAAATTGCAACCCTAGATGTGGGTAGCTGGGCAAGACCCCATTTGCAAAATCAAGTCTTTGCCGCCCCACCCAGCCTGACCTTGCTAGGCTGGTTCTATGTGAATCTGCCCCTTTATGCATTAAAAGCCTTGCTTAGATCATGGACATTATTTCTACTATTTAGAGAAGTGTGAGACTTGGTATAAGCAATGAGGCCAGAGCCAGCAGCCAGGGACCCTTCCCAGGTGCCTGGGACCAACTCTATGCTGAGAACTCATTTGGACTAAGGCTTTCCTAAGAACTTTTTCCACAACCATATTTTAAAACTTATTTTAATTTATATTTGTACAGATTTGATTTGTGACTGCTGTAAGCCACAACCACACAGATATTCTGGGTAAGGGCTTACGGCAGGGGTGTCAAACATACAACCTGCAAGCTGGAACCGGCTCTCTCTTGCTTCCTTCTTCAGGGATGCTGCTGTGTCACAGCTTGCTTTTGCCTGGCTCCCTCAATC
>NW_015227890.1:0-818 GCF_001447785.1 Gekko japonicus | reverse complement strand
ATGAGGTTGGAACCGCTAGCAAAGCTTTTCTCGCATACGGAGCACTGGTGCGGTTTCTCCCCAGTGTGAATCCGTTCATGTGTTCTCAGGTTTCCCTTTTGCCGGAAGCTCTTCCCACACTTGGCGCACTTGAAAGGTTTCTCTCCGGCATGGATTCTCTCGTGCGAAATAAGGCTGGACACACTAGCGAAACTTTTTTGACACATCGAGCATTGGTACGGCCTCTCGCCAGTGTGAATCTTTTCATGTGTGGTCAGGTTCCTCTTCTGACGGAACCGCTTCCCGCATTCCGCACACTCGTACGGTTTCTCGTCGGTGTGGGTTTTCACATGCGCAATGAGGTTGGAGCCGCTCGCAAAACTCTTCTGGCATATGGAGCACTGATGGGGTTTCTCGCCAGTGTGAATTCTCTCGTGCGTCGAAAGATTGCCCTTCTGGCGGAAGCTCTTCCCACACTCTGAACACTTGAACGGCTTCTCGTCCGTGTGGGTTCTCTCATGGATTCTAAGGTCCGAGATCCTCCTGAAGCTTTTGCCGCAGTCACAGAGGTGCATGATCTGGCAGATCTTGAATTCGTCTTGGTCCAACATACCCTTCGCAATGGCTTCATCCACACTCTTCCCTGGTTCCGGCTGCTCCTTGCTCTCTGGTCCCTCCTGACTCGTTCCTTCCCCACAATATTGGAATGGGTTGCCTCTCTTCAACAACGGGTCGCCTGGTGCCGTCTGCTCAGAATGACCCTGAGGGAGAGTATCCACTTGGATCACACGCACGTGCCCGTCACCTGCAGGAATAAACGGGAGTCACAGTCCTGATCC
>NW_015227889.1:0-818 GCF_001447785.1 Gekko japonicus | reverse complement strand
GACCAGCAATCAGAAGCACATGAAACTTCTCCATAACTGAGGACCCAAATCGCTGATCCCTAACCGAAAGGATGAAGTTTTGCAATGGCAGGCATGTTCAAAGTTGGCATATTAAGATGGCAACTGATGGGCTAAAACGGTAATGTTTTAAATTGCAGATGCCCAACATAAAAATATCTTTTAGAATTAGAATTTTAGAATGTCATCTTTTTTACTGATGCAGCCAAAGCCTTCAGAAAGCAGGGCTGAAAAACTGTCCTCAAAAGGATATAGGAAGGTTTATTTCTGGGGAAATGAAAGGAGATAAAAGCTCCAGTTGTACTCAGAAAACTGTGACCAGTTGGCATCAGGCTTTATTTTTTAAACCTTTTATCTTTTTCAATAATCATGAAGCTCAGCCCTCAGCATATTTACTCAGAAGTTGCAAGAAAGCATGCAGCCTTCCTTATCTGTGTCTTAGCTCATTTTCCTTGCTCAATGTTTTAAATAAGCATGCCTAAAGCCATGTTCCTTTGGAAAGGTTCCCACCTCAAACTGAAGGTTCAGGGCTACTACCTCTCCCAGTTATACAACTGAACTTGCAGGGCTGCTAAAACATAGGGGGGACTCAGAACACATTTCTATGTACGATGACTCAAAAGGCCAGTTCTGAGTTTAGTGGGGCTTGTTCCCGAACAAGTGTGGCCCTCGCATGAAGATGCAGTGCATGGCTTGAAGTTGTGCTGTCATCTCGGTCAGTTCTACGGAGCCAGTTAAACTGCATGGGGGTTGTCTCAGTTCGCTATAAGTGTTTTTCACCATTCATGCAGTTCTCACAC
>NW_015227888.1:0-818 GCF_001447785.1 Gekko japonicus | reverse complement strand
TGTGGGGGGCTTTACACTTTCTCTCCACTGTATCATATTTTGTTTACCATTTGTTGTACCATGTATATTTTGGAAAATAAAAATTAGAAGGGAAAAACCCTCTTCATAGCAGAGGAGTATGTGTCTCAGTGAAATTTGAAGGAAGGGAGCTACAGAAATGATAAGAATGAACCTTCTTCTCTTTTCTTTGGAGCATAATTGAAAAGAATAAAGCAACTCAGAAAATGAGCCGGTAATTGTTTTATGTTTGGAATTATTATAAGGTGGCTGCAGAGGATTTCAGCATTTTAGTAACAGAAGAAAGGACTGGACACATTTGAATCAATTTCTAATCAGATGAACATTCCTTTGTAGACTTCGAAAAGAAAAGTTATGAATGGTTATGTGAAATATTGACTTTTAAGGGACTAACTGCAATATTGATCATTAAGCAGGTGTGAAGAGTAAGATATGGGCAATACAATTTTTATAGAGAATAATTTCAATATGGCTTAATACAGAAACATCATGAGAGATTGATGAGCAATACAGATTTTTAAGAAATCAATTGTAATTCAAGCATTATTGGGAAAGGTGTAATATTTGATAAGAATAATAATAGCAGAATAAATGTAATGAAATTAAAGCAAAAAGTATACTATTTTAGAAAATAGAGGAAATAATTGATTTTATTGTAATAGCTGTTGGGATGGTATTGCACAATGTAGATACAAGGAATGCAAAGAAACAAGAAAAGGTGCAAATTACTAAGAGTTGCTGTCTTCATAAAATATTGAGAGATGAAGCAATAGGTTTAAAATGAAGTTTATGAATGATCT
>NW_015227887.1:0-818 GCF_001447785.1 Gekko japonicus | reverse complement strand
CCAGAATTTCCCAAGCCAGAGTTGGCAACTTTGTGTTCCACAGGAAGGAGTCACCACCAAGAAGGCCATGGGTCTTCTCATTTTCTAGTGTGATTTCTGAAATGAAGGGACCTCAAGCTGCTGGCACTCTGCTGATCTGAACTGGCAGGAATGGGCCAATACAAAATCTTCCTTGTGTATCCACTCCCAAGTATAAGTGGGCATTGCTTCTTCGCTACTCATTTGTATGAAGAGGAATGTAAATGGAAAGTTTAAGGGTTGAGGAGACACTCAATATGCTCTCAGTCAATACTATCACAGCAGGCCCTAATAAAACAGCCACACTGCTCTTCCTGCAGTGCGATATATATCACAATGCAGGGGTCCCACATGTGGTGCCCATGCGCACTACGGCACCTACTGACACCCTACCTGGGGCTCACCAAATGTTTTTAGAAAGTGGGAAGGGGTCATGTGAGGCTTTTGTCAGGCAGGGCCGTTGGGAGATCTGACTTTTAAAAAGCTGTTTCAGCAGCAACTGCCACTACAGCACTCTGTTACTGTGTACACAAAATTATTTTTAATGACATATGCTCATTTTTTAAAAGGCACTCTGTTAAAACATTTTTGTGGCTGGCTCCGCCTTCTGTGGCAGCCATTTTGTAGTCCTCGCCACAGCTTGGAACAACTTGGTGGCCATTTTGTGATTGTGCCCACCGAAAGTGCCCACAAGTTTGAAACGTTGAGGGTCCGGACCCCCACACACTTTCTGTTATGTATAGAAACCGGGCCTGACAAATTTATACGTCAGTGCATGGGAGGAAGTGAGCTCTGACTCA
>NW_015227886.1:0-818 GCF_001447785.1 Gekko japonicus | reverse complement strand
GTAGAGAAAAGCGGGATATAAAAACCCCTTCTCTGAATCTCTGGCATTTCAGATGGTATCAGCACCTGCCTTATCCACCTTTTGAAGTTCTTTGAGAAGGTTAATTTACAAGCATTCTTTTGTAAAACATGAGAAGGCATGTTACCTGAAGCTGCAGAAAATTTCTGAGTGACTATGAAAGCACTTTAGAAGGCATGTGTGTTTTCAGCCATATGTCAGAATGATTGTTTTCTATTTGAAGAAGACCTAATTCTTCACAACATCACAGACCCATCAGCCTAATTATGTCCCTAAAGCTATCATTTAGATACTTATTTGTCTTCCTCAGATCCTGTAAGCCCTAGACTCCAAGGAGCATATTTGTTTCCTGAAACCATACATTTCTTAACCCCATGTATGCTCATTTATATTTTTGTCAGCCATTCCAGTTTTCTGTTTGTGTGGATTTTTAAATTTTTTGTATTAGTTTGGATCTTGTGGTAACTTCCTTCATCAGCAAAGTGTGACTCCTTGTCTTCATCTCCGTCTTCTTCCAAAATGCTGCACCTGAAGGACAGGGAATCCCCAGGCAAAGCCTGAGAAAGAAACCAGAGGTCTATGGCAGGAAGGGGGAATCAGCAAAAGTTGTTCCCCCTTCCATTTCTGGAAATCCTCTGCTGGATCTAAAATGCTGTGAACATGTGTTATATACTTACACAGTATTTATACATATAATGCGCATCACTGATACGTATTATGCTGATTTGTTGTACACCTAATGTCAAAAATGCATAGATTTAAAGTTCAGTTTATAGGGTTCCCAGCCCCCAGGTCCCAGC
>NW_015227885.1:0-818 GCF_001447785.1 Gekko japonicus | reverse complement strand
AAAAAAATACCATGGATGTAAAAATCATTAGCGTGTGTCAGTAAATTGATCATTTTGTTTCCAGTTCTGTGCTAGAGTACAAGTTTAATTGCGTGCTTCTTGGAATTCTATTAGATTACAGTAATTATTTTTGATTGATTTAATATGTACAGCAATTTATTTATAAGACTAATGTGGAAAATTAAAGTATTAAGGAGTACATACTTCAGTTTAATTGATAGAAATGTGTTTAGGGAGTTTACAGTTACCAATGACTAATCTGTCCTTGAGGGATTTTCATAGAAAGGCTATGCATATAAAATTACATTTGTGTTACCTCTAAATTACTGTAGGAGTACACGATGGATGTTTTCTTCCGTCAGACATGGGTGGACAAAAGATTAAGATATGATGGTCCAATTGAAATCCTAAGACTTAACAACCTAATGGTTACCAAAGTGTGGACACCGGACACTTTCTTCCGGAATGGGAAAAAATCTGTCTCGCATAACATGACGGCTCCAAATAAACTTTTTAGAATTATGAGAAATGGCACCATCCTGTATACAATGAGGTATATGATGTATCTGTCTGTATTTCTGTACTTTCAAAACGGTGTGGATAACATTCACTGCTGAGACAAAACATCCGTCAAAGATGTAATTGCATTTGTTTTCATGTAGGCTCACCATAAGTGCTGAGTGTCCCATGAGGTTGGTGGATTTCCCGATGGATGGCCATGCCTGTCCTCTGAAATTTGGGAGTTGTAAGTTACTCTTATGAAATTTCACATGCAGTGGTAGGGCTCCCAGCTTATGTTTTAAGAGGGCGCATAAAAA
>NW_015227884.1:0-818 GCF_001447785.1 Gekko japonicus | reverse complement strand
GGGTATAAATTGAATTAAATAAATAAATTCTAGGCCAACCAATAATTATTCTCTTAATGGCATCTATATGCTGGTTCTGGATACAGAAAAAGTTCCCACCTCACCCCTTTCTACCTCTGTGTGTCCGGCTTATGAGGGGAAATAATCCAGACTCTCAGTAACAAAGAATATACTGTAGAAAAGGCTTTACTTCATGCACATACAAATAATTTAATGGGGAAATCTAAGAGGTGCAACTATAGAATACAAAAAATAAAATATAAGCAGTATCATAGTACAAGACTAAAAAGCTCCTGGATCCCCCTTCCCACAGCAAATGCAGGAGAAAGGTTTGCTCCTTGCTAGACAATATTTCAAGGCTATTTCTGTATCTTAATTATGACTGTCTATTATCTATATGCCTCCGTCTAGTAGACTGCATGTTTTAGAAACTACTCTGTGTTTACAGGTGGAGAAATTTGGAGAAATGGTGGAGTCTCTCAGCAAGGAATGGAGTAGCCATAGTCCTGGTCTGGAGTATGAAAGAGCTTTCCTGGCTGTCTCTGTGAGGTTATTTAAGGACCTTGTAAAAAAAATTCCTCCTGTGGCTACCTCAGCTTTACTTGCAGGGCTAATCAATGGAAATACCCAAGTGAGAGCCCATATTGAAGAGCGTGGTGGCTGGGTGAGTTAAGGTTCAGTGTTGTTTTGCATTTGTGTTGATTGTGTTTGAAGTTTACTGTTGATTAGAATATCTAATGCAACATGCACATGATAGTGAGTAAACTCCAGCACTTCCTGGTACTTACACCCTGCCCCATTATGTTGGTTGGTGTGTC
>NW_015227883.1:0-818 GCF_001447785.1 Gekko japonicus | reverse complement strand
CAATGGCAGTTTCTCCAAGAAATTCTTTGCTTCCCTTCCTAGACTATTCATGTGAAACAGATCTTTGAGTAGTTTTGAACCACAATATATCTCTTGCTACTGTACAGTTCTCTGTTTTCTCACATGCAGACCTTAACAAGTGGAATGTTCCAGTTTCTCAGCTGTAACTTCTTAGAATTAGTGTTTCCACCAAGTTCTCCTTGAGCATAATGGTACACCAGACCCTAAATGATTTCACATGTTTTTAACAGATTTTTCTTCTGTTCAACTGTGATTCATATTGAATCCTATTTACTTTGCCACAGATTCTCATCTGTGGTTTTGCTCAGGTGCAATGGAAACTTGGGAACTGGACTTTATAAAAATAGATGGCCTATATCCAGGCTTTAAACAATTTTTTTCAGAATAAATCACTCAAGTAATAATATTTCTTTACTCTCTCAAAATAAGAGTTCTTTCAAATGCAGGGTGATGGATGTTCATATTCAACTTTAAGCAAGAGTTTAATCAAGTTCATAACTATGATCTTAAATCGTCAATACTTCAGTTGATTTAGTGGGAACGTTTTGGCCTTAATCATATGCCAGTAGCACTAAAGAAACAGAAAAAAGTGTGAATATCCACTGCAACGGGAGGACAAGTAGCATTTATATCATACCTCTGAGATATGTTATCTGTTTCAGTCATTGTGTTTAGGGGGGGAAAGCACACCGACTGTATTTACAATGAGAGTATATTTGCAGTCTTTTCCCTCTCCTCTGTGAAAGCAGACATACACTGTGAACAGAAGAGCTGTTTGATCTGATGTTGTTGCTTCT
>NW_015227882.1:0-818 GCF_001447785.1 Gekko japonicus | reverse complement strand
AGCAAGGGAACCTTTACCTTTACTAAGTTAGCTATTGGCACACTTTCTCCAGGGAGGGGAAAACAATTCACAGATTTGTAAATCCCAAGATTTGGGAACAGGGAGGCATTTTAATGTTCTGTCTGCAAATATGAATTGCATAAGAAGCATGTTGCCAGTAGGCTAATTTTAATATTTGATGCTTGCTGATTGGGAAAAATAACTTAATGATTTAATTGTATGACACTTCAGCACCTTGATCGAACATGCCTATGAGTCATAACTTTGTTCTTTCTATTTCCTCTTGATGAAAACTTTTGCAAAAGGCAGAAATGAAGTGCCTTTGGGGTCTTCCAGATGGAGGGCTTTGAGGCCTCCTGTCATGTTACTTTCTTGCATTGTAACGTGGCTTCTTCCCTTGTCTAAAGGGTAGTATATCGTGGGCCAATTGAGAGGAGTAGCCAGCACTGTGTTTTTTCTAGACCTCAAAGCAAACTGGAAACCAGTGAGGTTACAGCGGTGTCGGAGTAATATGGTGAAAAGTGACTTGTCCTTGTAAATAACCATGCAGCCACATTCTGGACTAGTTGAGGAGTCTGAGGACTTTTCAAAGAGTAGTCTTGCAGATGGCATTCCACTAGACTGATCGATAAGTCACTAATGCACAGATAACTGTGGCTGAGCCAAGGTTTGCCTGGGAAGTTCATAGCTGGTATGTCAGCCTAAGATGACAAAAAGACACTGCAGACGATAACTGATGTCTAGACATCCGAGTGAAAGACTGGAGTTAGGAGTACCCCAAACTGGGAACCTGGACTTTGGAAACAATGGAGTACTGA
>NW_015227881.1:0-818 GCF_001447785.1 Gekko japonicus | reverse complement strand
GGGTTGTAGAACCAACCAGAAATCTTAAAGAAATAACTGAGGCGAAGCATGTGGTTGCATAGGCCTCGGGACTGTACAGTGCACTGGGGACAACTGCTGATAACTTATGAACTTACTTGCCAGGGCCCTTGAGTTGATGACATCTGTGGTAATATATCAGATACCTTAATTATCCTGGAAATTGTTTTCTGTTTACCCTTATCAATATTTAAGTCTGTTGGCTTTAATGTGATAACGCCATGCTTTTATGGAGCATGATATCAGCTGTACCATCCGTATACTGTTACCACTCGTAAATAATCGTGTACGCTTGAAGAATCACTAGCAATCTACATAATGGGTTTGTTCTGTTCCTCTGCTCAAGTAAGTAGCTTTATCCTCTTAGCTGCAAGAGTATAATTTACTCTGAACAGCCCAGTTATACTCTACTTGTGCCAAGACAGGCACCGACACATGCCGTTATGGTGATTAGATACTGTGAAAGTAGTAGTAAAGAGATCAAAGCCCTACTGTATTTTAATCACCATCTACTTTATTTTTCTTGTGTATATCAGATTCTTAAGGATACCAGAGCATAGAGTTCTTTTTAGTCATGGAATAGGCATATAAGGCCCACCCAAGTGAGCTTCATGGCTCCATGGGGAGTTGAACTTGTTGGACTTGGATGTAGAAAACTTTACTTCTGGACCTGGCCCAGGCCCTGATGTAATGCTTCACCATGGTTACTAGGCAGTGGGTTTGCAGCCTTTTCCCTTCTCCCATGGTTTTTCCTCTTCCCTTTCTATGTTGAAGTTTGATTATAAATTAGCAATGCAGAC
>NW_015227880.1:0-818 GCF_001447785.1 Gekko japonicus | reverse complement strand
ATATCCAGGAATTTCCCAAACCAGAGTTGTCAAATTTAGTTCCAATGCGAGTGTTAGCTTAGCTGAAAAAGAAAGTACTGAAGTAACAGAGTGTGGAAAGGTAAGATGGAGGAAGAGAAGGGTCAGCTCCACCAGTCCATGTATCCCCCACACCAGAATCATTAATATTTATTTATGATATTAAAATAGTGGATTCCCAATCATTGTCCTCACAGCTCACTCTTTTTATACTGTACTTAATATGATTTAAAATTTTGTTTGAGGCATGATTGCTGTACCAGCTTGATATTTTTATCTCATTGCTTTCTGTTTCTCTAAGCTGCCTTGTCTGTCTTTAGAATAGAAGGCATGATATACATTTTCTAAATACATTAAGGAATAAAAGCATATAAAGGCTCAATTTCCTCAAAATAAATTCAGCTATTTTCTGATTGGAGGCATGATAGCTCAGTTTGCAATGTATGTAGACACTGAAAATCCTGTAAACTATCAGACAGTTGATAGGAGCTGCTCACAAAAACCCCATGACTACAACATTGAAACATCTCTGCTGGTTGCCTGTGTATTTCCAAGCACAATTCAAAGGACTGTTAAAATCAAATTATAATTTTTCCCTTAATGTTATCATAAGGACAGAATAAGCTCTAGAGGTTTTGTATATGGTTGATATTTTACGATACAAATTGTAATTTGGTTTTTAACATAATGCTTTATTTATTTATATAATTTTTAACTGAATAACCATTATTTATGAGAACTTAGTGATGTATTATTATATACTACAGATCCCAAAGAAGAAGAGGAAGAGTTGGATTTAT
>NW_015227879.1:0-818 GCF_001447785.1 Gekko japonicus | reverse complement strand
AAATTTAGGCTTCTAGATAGCAAAATGCATAATTTAAAATAAAGCAGGAGGGAGCCAGCTGAGGGAAGTGCTCCCATTTCCTTTTAAGGCTCGCATGTTTGATTGTTAATCATCACTTCTGCGCCAACAAGTTGGTTACTCTTTACAGTGCCACAGGCCTCTGCTTTGGGTTGGGAATCTGTAGTCCTGGGATGAGGCCTGTGTTGTGCCGAAGACAGAGGCCGGCAGAACTTTCCAGCTAGTGACTTCCTCAACGGGTTTCACAATGGAATCCTCCACAGGTTGAATCCTATTCACCTTGCCCCGCCCCGCTGCCTTCTTTGGCCACCTGCACTTGTGTACGCCTCTGGCTCAGGAGAGAGCATAAAGTACCCGGGAGTAACAAGCTTGGAAGGATGAGAATGCACTGGGCCGCAGGCCAAATCCAGCCTTGATAGAGGCAATAAGTAGACGAATGCAAATTAGGCACAGCCAGACTAACACGGACTTGCAGGTTTGGAGAGAGGATCATGTAGTGTTTAATGCTGTAGAGTCCAGGTGAGCAGAACACTGAGCGGCACGCCACTTTATGCCAGCCCCTCTGTAAGTATTATATCACATTGTCTCTTTCTCCTCCGCACTGTCATACATACCACTTGATGTAGAACTTTGTAATGGGAATTTGGACCCAGTTCAGAACCTGTACCTGTTTACAAAACAGGAGAGGTTTTCTGACACTCAGATTTCCCCCCAGCAATATAATTTCAGTCCAGCGATTGAACTAAACAGCTGGGAGAAAGTTGGGAAGAGTCCAGCCTGATGAAGAGTTCTGGAGAACC
>NW_015227878.1:0-818 GCF_001447785.1 Gekko japonicus | reverse complement strand
AACATTCTCCATTATGTCCTGATCCCACATTATGCTGTACCCCAAAGACAAAATAGGTGCTGCTTGATTCTTCCATCTGGCAGCTATTGCTGCTTTAACTGCCGCTATTGACGTATCTATTGGTGCTTTATATTTTGAGGGGTATATGTACCATGAGGCCAATACTTTAAGAGCAATGTTCCAGGTGGGAGACTGTGTGACTTGACGGGATTATCGGACCACAAAACAACTGGAATGGCATGGGTTGTCTCAAGGGCTACCGTACTGGTGTTCTTTAAGTGGCAATATTAGGACGTTTGTTGAAGTTCTGCGAATGTTTCATCTCACCTAAGAACTGTCACACCGTTTCTGGTTTGCTGCCTTGGCCATGCCTCAGTGTGGGTTCTTCAGGCTGCCGTCTGATAAAGTGGCTGATGGGAAAGTCGCTGGGATAAAAGTGTCTCACTTTGTGTCGATAAAAGTGTTTATTTCGCCGAAAGCCCCGGCCATCTTCCTTGGGCCTTATCTCTGATGGCCCGTCTTAGCAGGCACCTCATCACTCCCGATTTCTTTCCTCCTTTGCATCCCAATGAGGTGGGGACCCTGTAATGCCCTGTGACGTCAACAGCTGTTGCCATGGGGATAGCTCAGGATCTCGCCAATGAGTTTCTCTGAAGACCAAAGATAGATGCTTTTCGTCTGAAGTGATGGAGAAGGTTGATAGCAAGAAGCATATTTGCATTGATCCGAGGACCGACTGTTAAATCAACGCCGTGATGGCTGATATTCAGGGTTGTCAAGCTCCAGGCAGGCCCTGGAGAGCCAGTTTGGTGTAGTGG
>NW_015227877.1:0-818 GCF_001447785.1 Gekko japonicus | reverse complement strand
TCCACCCCCAAATCTCCAGGTATTTTCCTGCCCCGAGCTGGCAACCCTATTTCGTGCCACTATAACTGTCATGGCCACTTCCAAAGGATTGTGGGAATTCTAGTTTGAGGGTGCTGAGAATTCTGTTAGTGGTTGCTTGTATCTCTTATAGAGCTACAGTTCTGGGGGGAAGGAATGGCATATAAATGTGTCTCTGTCGTAGACAGTGTGTAGCAGTTGAACACTTTAGGTGTTCAGAGCTCTTCATGGTCATCCTTACAACAACTTTGAAAGGTAGGCATTGGATCCAAACCATCAGCAGAATGGAACTTTCCTGCCGCCTCTCCTCCCACTAATCTCCACAAAAAGGTGCTCCTGAGGGGTATAGGACTCTGAGAAAAGATTATTGGGAGAGGACAGCAGTGGAAAGGGGGAATCAGTGAAAACTGCCGTGTAGTTTGGATCGAACCCAATAATTATAATCATATTGTAGGTAGGTGACTGGGACAAAGGACAGCTTACTTAAAGCCACTTTGTGTGTTGCATCCTACCAACGTTTCCACTGGTTCTCAACAGATTCCCCTCCTTACCACATCCCTGGTCCCATGGGGTTTTGTCCATGCAGGTATCATGTTCCCTGGCATAAAAAAGGAGGCCCTCCTCCCACAATTTTCAGTTGGTAGGCTTGGCATTGCTTGCCTATGGCGGATGGACACTCACCCCCAATTCCTGCCTTCAGGAAATTTGAGGAGGGCTCATTAATGTAAATCTCATAACTTGTTAATAAACTTCAATGGTAAAATAATCATGATACACTAACTTTATATTTTTCAATTTTT
>NW_015227876.1:0-819 GCF_001447785.1 Gekko japonicus | reverse complement strand
GTGAGGCCAATGTACAAGGGTGTAAGAACAGGTGCTCTTGTCTGATGTGGGGTACAAGATCCCCTTTTCTCAGTTACTTTCAAGCTCCTGCTTGTGCTGCTTTTCTTCCTGATCATGAACAGAGGCAATTGTGTGAGGCAATGCACACAAAAGCTCTGCCTACATTGATCTTCAGCCTGCCTCAGCAAACAGAATATTTCTAAAGATCAAATACACACAGAGTCCTGGATCTACAGTCATCCCTCACATGACTGCCCTAAATTTTCCTGAGAGGGTCATGAAAACAGGCCCTCAGACTGACCTCATGCAATATGAGGCAGAAGAAGGGGCCAGGCGCTCTTACAGACACAGTTCCCAGCAGGGGAAAAAAAACCAATTGATTCCCCCCCCCCCTTGTAAGACTTCAAGGTCTTCCAGCCTTCCAGAGAGCCTGGGGTCAGGTGAGAGGTGGCATCATTATTGAAAATGTTTACACATTGGATGTTTATTCTGCTGAAAACTGGCATTTGACCAAAAGGACATTCAGCAAAATGCTTTCCCATTGGTGAGTGATCCATCCCAGCACCAGGAAACAGTCATAGACAGACAGGGATACTTGGCTGTGAAATCGCCAAAACAACAGATGTAAAGCCCACTTCTTAATGTTTGTGGTGGTAAAACCACCACAAGCTTATGCTATCCTTTCTCAAGTCCAGTCTTCTCAATTTTCTTGAGCCTGCGGGGGTGTGGGGCGTTACTGGGGGCAAAGACTTCAATAATTTAGATATAAAAACAAAGAATAAAGAAAAACAACAAATTGAACTCAGTCAGTTGTACATG
>NW_015227875.1:0-819 GCF_001447785.1 Gekko japonicus | reverse complement strand
ACAAAAGTCCGCATGGTCAAAGCAATGCCTGAACAACAAAAATTTAAAAGATGAAATCATATACCATATACTTCAGGATTTTAACACAAGTGAGATGTGAAATCTCTCATTTGGACTTGACAGGTATTGGTTATGCAGGAAAAAGAGAAAAGTAAACAGATGTGTTTGCCTATGTGCGAAGAAATCAAAGGCAAGGTGCTGCTTGTAAACACCACCCGAAGTTTGCTTCCTGTTTCTTCACTGATGGCCTTCTTACATCCCCTCCACCATGGAATGCAAAGCTCATGATGACATAGTTGAACAAACAGTAAAGGAATAGGAAAGTTGACCACAGGAGCACTATTTGCAAAACCATACCAGTGATTCTGTGTACTATACTACTGGCTGCTTACGATATCCTAGACCTATTACTCTGGAAAGCAGAGCCAGCAACAGTGTTAGAAAGGATGGGTGGCCTCTCTCTTGTGGCACAAAAGGGCAGAAAACTGACAGTTACTGAGTTTATTATTAAATATTTGCAACCACAGGAGGGAATTTTCTATGAGGCCGTATGTGCCAGAGTAAATATTTGTTTGAAGGGAGCTGTTCCCTTTTGTCACAGATGATGCCTGTTGCATAACTTACTTAATGCACATTTATAAGTAGACCAGCTGTATTACATTGCTCCAAAGAAAAGGCAGCAAATGTGCTTATGCAGAAGATAGGTTTAATCTATTTAGCGCCAGCTGTACAGAAGAGCTGAGTGGCAATGATATTGACAGCAAAAGTAGGAGAGGGTTTCAGTAATGCTGTGAATACCCTAACCAACTGAGAAATACA
>NW_015227874.1:0-818 GCF_001447785.1 Gekko japonicus | reverse complement strand
TTTTTTAAAAGGGAAATTTAGAAATGTAGAGAACTTGATATTCATTAGCACCTGGAATTTTCTCTCCCCCCCCCTCAGTTCCACCCTCTTGGTGGCTAAGGAGGGCAAACCCTAGTTGAGAATATTTGTGGGGTCAGAGAATGGAGAAGGTCCTTGCAGGTCCAGTTCTGCTTTGTGAACCATATTTGTGAGCCATTCTAACTCTTTGGCAAAAGAGCAGCATGTAATGACTAAAATCACATGTTCCCATTCCGAATTGTGACAACAGTCGATATTATCTTTCATAACTTGTGGCAAGCTGTAGGTGCTGCAGAGAAGAGAGTGATTTAAAACAAACAATCTTTTCCCTCATACACCGACATTCTTCTTTTATATCTGTGAAAGACTGAAAAGGCTTTTGGATTCCAAGGACATCAGCTGCAACCAATAGTGTGATTCTATTTTCAGGACCCCCTTTGGAGTTCAGACGGTGGTGCAATTTCCATTCCTGCAAATCCTGATATATAGATTCTGAAATATCATCCCCTAGAAACACTACCTTCCAGTAGCTAATAAATCTTAACAATGTGCGCAGGATCAGCTGTAATAATTACTGAAGAGCCTCTGAGCAAGCGGGAAGTGTACAAAATGTTTTATGCATATCTAACAAGCATTCCGGTGACTTGGATTTAGTAGAAATTGGAGATGGCATAGTGGAAGTTTGTAATCCCAGCGGCATCCATTGGTTCACCTAAGGCAGCCATGAAATCTCCCCTTTTGGTGATGGCAGAAGGATTGTGATAATCACATAGCAGACCAGAAGCAGTGTCAGAAGTGTG
>NW_015227873.1:0-819 GCF_001447785.1 Gekko japonicus | reverse complement strand
ATGGACTGCTGGTCTGATCCAGCTGGAATCTTCTTGTGTTCTTCTGAGGGCCTGAGAATTTGTAATATTGAAAGAAAGAGAAAGGCCTAAAATTATATGAGGGGGGGGGAATGCCTTTGTCACCCAAAGGGGTTCCACAAAACACCGTCTCCATGCTGATGCACCGGCGGGCGTATTACCGGAATGAGCAGGAAATGTCCGGGCGTCTCATCTGTCCGTTACCTGTCCGTTGGAAGCTCCGGCTTTGGAGAGTCAGATGAGGACTCTCCCTGCAGTAACCTATCAATCACAGACACCTGTCAATAAAACCCTGACACGATCAATGACCGGGGCCCTGGTAATTACATTTTCGAGATCAAATGCATATATAAATGTTTCATTTGGGTAAATGTTCTTTTGGAGGATGGGGTGCCTGAGAGGGTCCCATTGATCGGGTAAATGGCCCTAGAGAAAGAGGGCTCCGGGCTAAGCAACCAGAGAGGATTTGCTGTGATGGATGGGTGGAGTTCAAACTGACCGCTAACGTCATGCCCCGAAAAGAGCCCAGGGGATGGCTTCCTTTTCCTTCTGGCCCAGGGGTTCATGGCATTCTGCTCTCCAGTCTGGGACCTTTGACACCTGCTCCTCCAAAAAACCTTTAGACTCCTGAATGACACCAATTCACAGGGAAAAAAACCCCTAACACATGTCGGTCCAGCACATGGACACAGGAAGCTGCCGTATACTGAATCCAGCCATTGGTCCACCGAAGACAATATTGTCTACTCATCCTGGCAGCAGTCTCAGTCACGGCACCTCCTGCCTGGTCCTCTTAAGTGG
>NW_015227872.1:0-819 GCF_001447785.1 Gekko japonicus | reverse complement strand
TTTACAAATTAAAGACCAACATACATATATACAGTGACAAACAGAACTCCTTACTTCAGTTACTACCTCTCCTTGCCCTAACTTTGGAAGTGCAGTTAATTAATTCGATCACCCTCCTTTTTATCCTCTACATTACATAATTGTTCCCTTCCCTCTGCCTCTCCTTTATAGTTTTGATTACCCACTTTCCAATTCATTCTTCAAGCTTTACAAGGGAAAAATCCTGAATTATCATTTATGAAAATTAAGAAAAAGAAAAGAAAGAATAGCTCATATATCCTGCTAAATTAGTCTATCAGTCATGAAAACAATCAATAACCTTTAACCTAAGAGCACAACAGTAGTGGGCATTAGTATCCATTGACAAACATTTAGTCCAAATCATATTCCCATTTAATTCTGCTCCCAAATAACTTCTGTTCATATACTTTATCCTGGCTCTTCATTGCAGTGTTCCCTTTCAAATTCATGCCTAATTTCTAATTAACATAAATTCAGAGCTGACTATTTTCTTATAAAGAGAAATTAATTCAAATATCATTCTGAACTCTTTTTCCACCATAATATCGCTTTTTAGTTCAGCTATATTCCATACCTAAACAACACTGGAAGACATTAACCTCTAGATAGGTAGCTAGACAGGTAGCTATTTACAAGTAACAGGTAGCTATTTGCAAGTAACTAGTAACTAGTAACAACTAGGCAGATAGCTATGTGCAAATAACTGGTAACAAGCATTATAAACAATACACTGACAGTAACAATGGGTACAATTTCTTTCCTGTCTTCATTTCTTCCATTTTCTTCCCTATGGCGTAA
>NW_015227871.1:0-819 GCF_001447785.1 Gekko japonicus | reverse complement strand
TAAAAGCCCGGTGGAAGAGCTCTGTCTTATTATACCTGTAATAGCAGGAGATCTCCCGCCACCACCTGGAGGTTAACACATCCTCCAAATGAGACATGTCTATACTAGAAGAATACATATACAGAGTATTCCACCAGCTGGAGGTTGGCAACCCTGCCGAAGGTGGACACTAATCAGCAAAAGTTCGTGCAATGCTCCTGGCGCCGTCCTAAGCAGAATCACACCTTTCTTAGCTCATTGAGTTCCGCGGACTTCGAAGGGTGCAACTCTGTTTAGGATTGCCCCATCAATCAGCTGGTCTTTATACTGCAAAAGCGCTTGTTGTTTCCTTTTGCAACAAGAGACGATCAACGTTTCCATTCTGGAATATATGCAAAGTACTCTTTGCATAAACATGATCAATTTGCATACCTAACTTTGTGTTTACGGCTGGGCTATTCAGGCTTCCTCTGGAACGAACGGAGGTATTCTTGACAGATAAAGTAACAAGGTCTACCCGCCCTTCCTCAAGCGAGGTGTGAAAAACACAGATTTCTTGTCCTTTTGCTCTCCTTGGAGTTCGTGAATAATAAGTGTTCAGAGTGCTTCATGTACCTTATATAGTTATAATCACTACAACAGACCTGTAAGGTAGGCCTGTCTTATTACACCCCTATTGCAGAGGTAGGCTGAGTCTGTGCGAAGGAATGGCTCCCCTAAGCCCCTCTAGAGTCCGGGGTGTCGGCAGGGCAACTAGCAGGCATCCCTGCTACCCATTTCTGGCTGAGTTCGAGGCCTTCAGTACATTGTGACCAGTGTTCCCTCAAAACTGAGTTAGTG
>NW_015227870.1:0-819 GCF_001447785.1 Gekko japonicus | reverse complement strand
GAGAGAGAGAGAGAGAGAGACCCCATCAGTGTTTTCAGTGGTTGCCTCCACTAGAGAGTGCTGTTGTAGAAAGACAAGGGCAACATGTTCAGGACCAGAATCTGGGGGTCATTGCGGCCTTTTATCTCCCATAATCATACTTACTTAGTAGAGAACTCCTTCTGCGAACTTGGTTGATCCACTTACTGGGACCCGGCCTGTTAAACATACATTTATTCAGCTCCTGGGCTATTGCAACAGCAGCCCGTCTCTTCAAGCCTGAGGGGAGGAAAGGAAAATAAGGGGATGAAAAAAGGAACTGTGGGCATGACAGCAGTTTTTCATTTTCCCTGTGAAACACACCTGGGACCTACAGAAGAGAAGAAGGAAATTATGTCTAGGGTTCTGCCTGCAAAACACAGGAACTGTGAGTCCGTGATGGTCCTATGACCATTAGCACAAGGTAGATTCACCAGTACCAAGCATAATCGATCCCTGTCTTACAGTACAGAATGCACTCCTAAGACACAGCCTACTTCTGGTGAGCTGTTCTTTTTTTTAAAAGCATGTATTTGAATAGCACAAGTATTTGTTAAGTAACTTAGAAGATCTGCTGGAGATCGAGGCAGATTTGACCTCACAGAGCAGAGCCAATCCATGCTGTACACTGTCAGCTTCCTCAGCAAACTGGCAGAATCCAGTTTCTCCCACGGTCCATCCTGAAGAAAATACTGTATCTGTAAACAATGCATTTCTACCACAAAGCCCCCAGTAAATGATGTACACATGTAGGCTTACCTAGTTTGAACACTGCCTTCCAATGAACAGGGTGGCTTCTAA
>NW_015227869.1:0-819 GCF_001447785.1 Gekko japonicus | reverse complement strand
AAACCTGTAGCAAACTGGGTATGTGCCAATTCCAAAATTAATCGTCAAAATTATACAAATTAAATTGGAAATCAGGCAGAGTGGCATGCAGGGCAGAGTCAACCCACAGACCAATAATGAAATGTAACAGGGGACATTTGCTCAGCCCTAATTAAAATTTGGTTTCCCTCCCTCTACCAGCATAAACTAGCAATTAAGGTTTCAGAATGCCTGTCATGTTTCTTTATTCTTTTGCTCTTTGGGTATTTTTTAAGACATTAAAGTTATGAAATAATTATAGTTTTCTTTATGAGCAACAAAGAATAACAAACTTTCTGCATTCATAGAGTTAAGTTCAATTTTGCTTACAGGAAGCTCAAACTTCTATACCAGAGTAAAAAGTCCCTCAAACTTCCATTGTATGGTGCAAGTATATGATTGCCTCCCTGATAACTGTGGCTGTAGGGATTATGGGCCTATATGTTTTCAGTGTTTGGAGCAGGAGGTCTTTTTGTTTGGGGAACCAATCCCCCTCACTTCAAATTACAAATGGAGATTTATGACAATTATTTTACTCTTGTTTAGGACATTCAAAAGTCAATTAAAATGTGTGAAGTGCATTCCCTGGGTGGTGGTGAAGAGGTAATCCCAAGTATCCCATTGTGATCGCTAGCGGTATTGCTTGGTAAGTTGACTATGCTTAACAAGTAAAGGATCAGAACAGTAAGCTAATGATTTCCCAATGAGAGCTAATTGTTTTGAAGATACATGCTCCTTCCTCATCTGGTACAACTCCCACTTTTTTTTTTTAAGTTAATTTTGGCCTCGGTCACACGGGCC
>NW_015227868.1:0-819 GCF_001447785.1 Gekko japonicus | reverse complement strand
AAATAGACAAAGGGGCTGCTCAGCAATAAAGAAGACAGAAGACAAATCCTGCATGTGAGAGAGGGAAGAAGTTGAAATCATCATAGTAGTGTGCTAATCAGAGTCATGCAAACTGAATGTAAGTCTAATAAAACAGAATTCATCACTTCAGACTTAAACTTATGTTCCCCATGAAGTGCCAAATGTGGGCAAAGTATGGGCAATAACTGCCACAGCTTTGCATTCCCCTTATTCAAATAAGGCTGTGCAAGACAGATCTGGAAAGAGCAAAATGTGTAGTGGAACATTCAAAATTAATGAAATCAGTTGGGAAGGGAGACTGAATTTAGTAATATAGACAAAGAAGGCAAGCAGATAGCATTACAGGGTCCATTATCTTTTGCTGTCAGGGTGCAGGTGATAGGCTCTCTTGGCATGTTAAAAGTTGTTTGTTGCTTTTGTTGTTTGGCTTGCCAAGCAGCTGTATGGATAGGAAGGTGTGCAGAGAGAGTCAGAATGACTGTGGGCAGGGATATGGGGAGGATGCATCTGCAGCATCACATCACTACAGATAAAAAACTGAAGTGGAATATGTAGCTTTAGAAATCACCCCAAACTCTATGTTAAAACTATAGTTCCGAACAAAAAAAGGTAGCTTTAGGAATCTCCAGAAATTCTATGTTAAAATCATACGTTTCTCTTTAGTCCTAGAGCTACACTATGTCATTCCCAGTTATTTACCAGAAGTGATTTAACACTGGAGCTGGCATCATGTGTGTGTGTGGGGTGTGTGTGGGTTTATCCCATCATCATTCTCAGTGGAGGGTGGTAAGCAGTGGG
>NW_015227867.1:0-819 GCF_001447785.1 Gekko japonicus | reverse complement strand
CAGCTTGTCAGAACTTGGGGAAGCCATGCTATTTGCTGGGGGTAGGGTAGAGTTTAGAATAAGCCAAGATATTTGCTGAATCCCCACACAGGAAAAAAACCCTTAGTTTATTCTAACTGTATTTCAAGCTCAGAATTCTTTGTAAATACATTCAATCATACTTCTTCTGTCCAACTGCATTTAACATAGTACTATCAACATTACTACTACTATCACTATTATTGCATTTTTATCCTGCCCCTTGTCTAAGGATCTCATGGTACTGTCCATGATTCTCCCTGTTCCACCATATCCTCACAACAAACTTCAAGCTGAGAAAGCATGACTGGACCAAAGTCATCTAGTTAGTTTCACGGCTGAGAAGAGAGATTTGAAACTGGGAATCCTTGTTCCTAGTACAACATTCTAACCAGTACATGACAAAGACAGTTGCTGCTATTGTAACACTAGGTTGACTGTGCATGTATATAGCCACTCTCCCTGTATATATATTATTGAGCAGAGAATCGTCCCCTTCTGCATATCTTCCAGCACAGTAAGACTGCATTTGGGTAACAACTAAGGAACTATGCCGTAGTACATGCCAGTAAAAATATTTGATTTCTTTGTTTTAGATAGTTATTTCTCATATTTCACCCACATTCTCATTAACATATGCAGCCTGATCCCAAACACTCTCTGCTCCAAGCTTCTAAAATCAAAAGTAAAAAAAAACCCTAGTTAAAAATACCCCAAGAAAACAGTGGCTACCAAAAGGAGACATAAAACTATCAATAGCCAACCATTAGCAAAAATACATCCTCCCCCAGAAAACACAAA
>NW_015227866.1:0-819 GCF_001447785.1 Gekko japonicus | reverse complement strand
ACTCTGCAGCTTAGAGGGAGCATTGGACATGAGTCTGGGCTGGGGAGCAGCTATTTGGGGTAAAACTAGGGGGGAAACCACCATGTAAATTGGCTACCACATGGGTTAGGAAACATGGAAGCCGCCCTTTGTATTGTGAGAAATTGAGGCCATAAGGATTGTGGTGTTGGTTATTTTAAAAACCTTCATTCAGCACACTGCTGTCCAGACCAGTATCTCCCACCTCTCCTGGAAACAGAAATGAAGAGCTTCCCTCTTTTTTCGTGCCACTCCTTTCAGAGCAGTGACAACTCTTCGTGGAAACTAAAGACACTCCTTCAGTTACAGTATGAGCAGAAGAGAAATAAGTTTAGCCCCTCAATGCGCGGGAAGGCTGTTTTGGCAAAGGGACTCACCTCGCATCAGCAGCCCTGGAGCTAGATCCCAATTTACCAGCCTCCCCGCTGAGAAGACATCGAAAGGCTCTTCTGGTGTAAAATAACTTCACTGTCCTCACAGCACTTCTTGTCATTCTTATTTCCTGAGGTATCAGATGGAAGGAGAGGTATGCGATATAACTCCTTTTTCTGTCAGATGAAGTGCTTGCATGCTGCTTAGAAAGTCTGTTTGGCACTAAAACTCACAACATTATTTTCAGTATGTAGGGGGGGAAAAAAGGAAACAGGAATTTGAACAATACACAGTATATATCTAATACTGTCCATTTTTGTCAGCGGTTGCAGTGGATTTTCCAGATGACCATCATTTGTCTCTTGCATTAGGTAGAGCCGTTGTCCTGGGAAAGCAACACCCTCCATCCCCTCCCAAAGCAAATGGCTC
>NW_015227865.1:0-819 GCF_001447785.1 Gekko japonicus | reverse complement strand
GCCGAATCCCTGTGCAGCAATTAATTTTTTAAAAAAACACCCTTTGACAGCTGAGACTTATGATGGAAAAAATGTTTCTTGACAGAGCAAAGCAAGGCAGACCTTGAAACCCAAGCTTCCTTGAACTCCGTCTGCGCTGATGCATTGACATATGTAGAGGGTATTGGATGCGGGATCACAGAGGGCATTGCAAATGGGTCGTTTGGTTTTCCTTCTGCCAGATGATTGGAAGCCACAACTGTGTTCCACAAGACCAACCGGGCTGGAACATTCCTCGGCTGTAGTAGCATTAATGTGAATGACACAATTTATTCCCATTTTAGAAAGGCACAGGGTCGTTAGGTACCAAAAGCTGGCAAGGAAAGAGGTTTCCCGCACGGTGCCGAACTCGCCCTTTGGTGTTGACAAGACGTGCTCTTTCCCCCCTTTGCTTCTCAACACCACACTGATGTCAGTGCTTCTTGTGTGTGCGGAAAAAGGCATCGCTGATTCTGCCGTGCAGCCAGATGCATTTTGGTGCAGTGTGCATGAAGTCGAGGTGCCGTTGGGGAACTCTGTGCTTAACCCATCTCGTTTCCAAATAGGGTCAGAGAATGAAACAGAAAATGAAGATGAACGATTGTCCTTTTTAATCTCTGACATTTCCACTTTCTCCTGGTGTGCATGCTCACAGGCTGGAGGAGGGCACTTCTCTGGTTACTTGTGCGGTGGGGGGGAGAATGAAACCTATGAGAAAGAGCAGTTGACACACAATCATTAGGATACTGCTATCCTAGGATCAGAGGGGCCACGATGGCTCAGTGGTTAAGACACTGAACT
>NW_015227864.1:0-819 GCF_001447785.1 Gekko japonicus | reverse complement strand
TTAGCACCAGCCTGTTAGCTGACCAATCAGTTTCCATCTACAGAGCATCGAACACTGAAGTGCTACTGTAAGTTCTGTCTTACTTCAAGTTCTCAGGAACCTACTGTCTTCTTAAAATAATGTACACATTTCATCATAGTTTGAACGCTAAAAGATACAAGGCTTTGTGCAACAGAATTATAATTATGTTAAGTGTGGAAGATCTGTATTTCCCTTAGCTGTTTTCCATATATGTTCAATTCCAGCAGTTGCACTTATCAAGTGGATTTTGCAGTTTACATATTAGCATAGCGTGGGATTACTATCAGGAATTTATAGCTGGAGAACTGGAGGTGGTATGAGCTGCTTCCAACATTTCAGTGGGCTGGAGATGAACCAATATGTACAAAGCAGAGAAAAGTAGGAGATATAGTATCTTTATTTTTGAAACAATATAGTAATATAAAATGATGAAAAATGTGTGCATTGCTTGAATTATTTTCCCTGGTTTGTGGCAGTTCAGATACTTGCAAGATTAAAGTGTGTGTGTGTGCGCACACACTTTTTCAGCTGCATGCTCTTTATTATGGGTGTCAGAAGAAAATGTTGCTATGGCAATTGTTCCCTTTGCTGAATATTAATAATGAAAGGCTAGGCCTGCAGATACACACACACACACACACATACTTACAGAAGGAGGAGTGGCTATCCCATTCCCCCCATCTTTGGTTCCTCCCCTCTCCCCTGCTTCTCACACATTTTCTCTCTCCTGCCACCCCTGTTCTTACTGTCTCTCTCCATACCTGTCACTTCCTCTCTCTTATTCCCCTCCCTCACTCT
>NW_015227863.1:0-819 GCF_001447785.1 Gekko japonicus | reverse complement strand
GAAAGACAGTTGGCTGAGTGGCAACAGCAGAATGGGCCAGTTGGGCAGGTGTAGCCAAACACAGCCTGCTTGGGATGGGATGGGTTGGTGGGCCTGAGGTGCAGCCTCAAAAGAGGAGTTGCAATTACTCTGGAAGCATAGTGTAGGGGAGAAAAAGGGACAGCCTCAGCAAAGGATGGATGCCCACACTAGGGAGGTTACTGAAGGAAGTAGCTCTCCACAGACTGGGGCTGGACCATCCACATTGCTGCACCTTTCCCTGAAGGAAGGTGAATGGAATGAAGGCAGAGAAGAAAACAGTAGTTCAGAGGGGTGCAGAATGTGGGCTGGTATGTATGTAAACCAGCCTATGGCCAATTAAGGCTGTTGAAGTCTGCAATCATGTGTTCTTGTCCTGTCCTTTTCTATCAACCCCTCAGTCTTCAACATACTCTTCTAAGTGGGATATACATAGCCTGTGGCCAACTAACATGAGCACAAGCCATCACTTGTGACCTGGGTGGGTGCCTGACATGTGGTTCATTAAGCAGCTGGTGAGGCAACATACATGGAATGATTCACAGGATCACAGGTTGTTCAAGTCAGTTACAGAACTGCACACCAGCTGCCAACCACCCATTTTAGGCAACGACAATGGAAATTTATATTTAAAAACAGTTTAAGGGCAACCCTGTCATAGAACTATAGCATTCAAGATGACAGTAATGCAACAGACAAATTAGGTTCCTAAACTGTTTGAAGGAGGATAAACTTACCTTTTAAAACTAGGGAAAAAATAATGAGCTGGGCAGTGTCCAGATTTACCACAACATCTTTGAT
>NW_015227862.1:0-819 GCF_001447785.1 Gekko japonicus | reverse complement strand
TCATCCTCCACTGGAAACCCCTTTTATTTAAATAAGGGTACCCCAGTAATACGCCATGACTTACAACATCCCTGTCCACTTTCTGGAAAGCTTGGTGGACATCTAGGGAAGTACTAGTGGGCACCATGTTGGAGAACCCTGGGATAGAGTCATCCCTTTAATGGAACTCAGTGGAGAAAGTATTTGAGTGTGGCAGAGCTCTGTATGTGTGCCAGGCCTCTCTCCAGAATGTAGGTATCGGAGTGTGCGTCCAAATAAGCACATCCACAAATGTTAGAGGTCTTTTTCCCCAAAGGAACAAAAAGTTAAGATTTTTCAGGAAGAACTCTCAGATTCTACCGTTACAGGCCTTGGTACACAAAAGTAATGTACGAAACATAAAATCGGTATTACACATCCGTACTGCTCATTTGAGCTTAATGATATTCTTTCAGCCTTCTGTAAAATCCCCAATGTATTTTGGGTCTTATGGCCCTTTATTTTCAAGGGGTGAAGAAAAGCATTCGGGAAACTCTATTCAGTATTCACTCGAACGAGCGGTGTCACCGAAGTTCACCTAATTACCGGGTATGGTATACAAATTTGTCCAGCCTGTGAAGTTTGGTTGTATTATGAACTGTGTGAGCATGTCCCACCTCCCTCTCTTGGGCCCCTGGGTCCATTTCCTATTCAGAATGTTAAATGAGAGTTTTCTTACACGTGGCCAGGATTCAGCAGACTGGGCGCATAATGCATAGAAGTGATTTAATGTTAGCTCTGTATTCTGAATGAACCTCTGGTTGATGGCTGTGAACAGATAAAGGGAAGTCCTTCTTCACC
>NW_015227861.1:0-819 GCF_001447785.1 Gekko japonicus | reverse complement strand
AGTCGTGCTAACGTGGCTGGTCTTTAGGAACTTCTTCTTCAAGATGATCTGATTCCATCTCCCGCTGTCTCCACAAGTAAGGGGCTTAGATGAAAGTCTTCTGCCACCAGTTTCCTACACCCGAGGTACTGGAAGGTTCCTGACCCGTCCGGTGTATCCGGAAATGTCAAAAAAGTCCACTAAAAAGCTCTAAAAGCTAGTGAAACTCAGAGAGCCCTGAGTATTCAACTAGGTCGTTGCACAGAAGCCCCACCTCTCCCCCAATGAAACTTTTAATTATGTGTAACCTATCTGATATGGAGGGTTGAAGAGTCTCCCAACTGTTTAATTCATTCTTTATATTTTGAAATAGCATTTGATAGTTGCTTTTAAAGAGGAGTTTTGTGTTTAGTGGGATTAGCACTCCTAGATGTCTCCAGTGTTCCGCAACCCAGGCATATGGGTATAGCTCCCTTAATCTTAAACTCATCACCTGTTCCAGTTGAATTGGATAGATTTCTGATTTCGTGAAGTTGACTCATAGGCCCGACTTGTCCCCAAACCTTGATAGCATGCTTTGTATCACCTGCATTGAGTCCTCTGTGTTTGATACATATAATGTCATATCGTTGGTGTACAGGTTCACTTTGTGACTCTTCCCATCTATCTCTGTACCCTTAAAGTGTTGGTTGATTCTCAGGTCTTCCACCAGTGGTTCAATGGCAATAGCAAAAATTAGCGGTGAGAGCGGGCATCCTTGTCTTGTTCCCCTTGATAGTTGAAAGAAGGACGAGTAGGTACAATTATCCCATATCTTGGCAGCATTCCTTGTGTAGAGGG
>NW_015227860.1:0-819 GCF_001447785.1 Gekko japonicus | reverse complement strand
GATTTGGTTAAAAGTAATGCTACTAAACCTTTTCCCTAAACTGTAATGTCATTGTGAACCAAGCACAGAATAGAATCCAGTAGGATGAGTCACTGTGTGAGGTCATAGAAGCCTGAAAAGACAGTTCTAGAAAGCCAGTAGTGTATCTGTTATGGTCAGACACTAGCCAAGCAAAACCTATTAGGTGGACCTTTGAGCCCACTGGGTAGAGAGGTATTTGGCAGAATGAGGACTTGGAGTCTCATCCAAACTATAGTTATCCTGCTTCTGGTCTGACCTTCTAGTAGATGCAGTGGCAATAGGAAGAAGGAACCCAAGAAGATCAGAAGAATACAAATATATTTAAATGGAGGGTTTTAAATATATATATATATAATGCAGCACTCTTGCTTGCTTTACTTGGATAGCCAAAAGCACAGGGAGAAAGAGAATGTACTTCTGTGATTCTGTATTATGTTCTGCAGAGAATACCGCTCCTACAAGATTTGCATTTTAATTTGCTGGAATAATTTTATTTTGCTCAGGTAAGTCCAGAGATCCATTTGTAATTTTACTTGGAGAGTTGAAATCCTTCTTTCTAGGGTGGAGGTGAGATTTTTAAAGTATGGAAGCCTGAGGGGTTCACATGCTAGAAGCTAGAAACAAAACAAATGAACAAAACGGGAAAAAATGACCTGAACTTGCTGCCAAAACCTCTGATCCGCTA
Source organism: Gekko japonicus (assembly GCF_001447785.1). Lineage (NCBI taxonomy): Eukaryota > Metazoa > Chordata > Lepidosauria > Squamata > Gekkonidae > Gekko > Gekko japonicus. Next base: position 113 of record NW_015227860.1, on the reverse strand, counting down.
CAGCAGAATTAGGGTTTTCAAAATAATCCCATTTGGGCTGGAAGGTCCTTCACTTCACAGGTAAATCGGTACGATCTGAATACATTTCTAGGGATGCCAGCCTCCAGATGGGA
>NW_015227859.1:0-819 GCF_001447785.1 Gekko japonicus | reverse complement strand
TTATTACATCAGGTACTGTTTCTTTGGAAATCCACGACTAGGCTAAATGTAAACCTCTGGTACAAAAAGCTATGGAACCTTTATATAATGGAGAAAATCTCAGATACTCTGAAAGTATCTGTGTCCCATGGAAATTCGGTGTGATTTGGGCTGCATTTGGAAATACTGTCCAGTTGTATATTAGTTGTATCTAAGAAATGATTGAACATTGGTATTCAGTTTGATTTAGACAGTTTTAGTCATTGGGTTATGGACTAAATATGTTTCTAGTATGCACAAGCTAATTAGCGAGTCTGTGGTATTAATCAAACGGGGGGAAAGGGTAGGGAGATCCTTAATAATATTTGAAGATTCATACTTGAGTATTTTGATTATTTTAAGCACAAGACATATTGAAGGCTCTGACTTCCCCACCAGCAGCTCAGTTGTGGATAGGGTTGCTAGGCCTGGTCTGGCAACCAGGGGGAAACTGGGAGTGGGCAGGGACATGGGGGGTGGCTGTCAGCATGATGTCACTTCCAGGAAAACCCAGAAGGGATGGCACATCACCAGGGATCATTGGAAGCTCTATGGTAAAACCAGAGAGTTTCTGGTGATTGTCACTTCTGGGCCATTTTTTCCCCCTGCTTCCACTCTGCCACTCTGAATGGTGGCAGGAAACAGGAACTGGAAAAAAAAGGGGGGGACTCAACCCACGATATGACTACGAGCCCTTTTTGGTTCGTAGGCAGGAAACAGGAGCCATGGGTCTGGAAACCCTTGCTGGATGATATCACAATGGTCCTTTCCGCATTAGACCTTCAGTCCTGGTTCAACCCT
>NW_015227858.1:0-819 GCF_001447785.1 Gekko japonicus | reverse complement strand
GGCAGATGGACTGCTGGCTTCTCAGGAAACCAGGATTTTTCTACCCTCTGAATGGGCATTTGATCCCCATTTGCAGAATGAGTAGATAAAACCTTGAACTGAATCTGAGATAGGGGTACAGGGTGTACCAAATCAGACTACAGCCAGAGGAAACACATTTTCAAAAGGTCCCATCCCTCCATCCAAGAAGCCAACATAGCAGGGAGATGACAGGGCTAGAACTATTTTGTTACTGGGAGGCATTCAAAAATAGTCCTTCTTGTGCAGAATATCCAGCGGCACAAGCCATTCTGTCATTTCATTCAATTGAACAGAGTTAATAGGCAGGGTTAAATCCATTGCACAACAGAACTTAATGGAATTTTTAATGTTATCATTTCCTTCTTTTAAATCAAAATCATGTGTCAAGTGGCATCAATTCTAAATCATTTCAACATCCTCCCCCCCCCCAACTGCTCCAGCTCCAAGGAATTATTCCTGAGATTCTCACTCTCTGCTCTTCTTTTCTGCTGCCTCATCTCCTTCTCTTCCCACTTCTGGCAGGGACTTTCTCTCATTAATAAACCCTACTTGCTCATTTATCTTCCTGACTGCCTCCTTCCTCCTGCTCGAGCTCTTTTACCCTCAGCTACTGTAAAGATTGCTTACTGTTACATATCCGCGGTGTACCAAATTAAATTCTCGGTAGGCTTCTGACTACAAGTTACAGTTATGCCACTCAAATGATTACTCTGAACCCCATTTTATTCACAACAGTCACACAATAAGATATAACAGAACACCAGACAGTGTTCAGTGTAAAAACCATACACATCAGGA
>NW_015227857.1:0-819 GCF_001447785.1 Gekko japonicus | reverse complement strand
ACAACACACCTCCAGGACAAAGTGATGTTAGATATGGTGTTGCTAGCTTTATGAACAAACAAACACGGATCTGCATGTGGTGGGAGAATTGGAATTATATCGGTCTATTCCAGGTTTAACGTCTGCAGGTTCACTGCAGGATCATTACAAATGGAGTCTGCACATAAAGTTGGGTTCAATCTGTGGATGCAAGTCTATATTAAGATATTACAGCCAGCTTGTGCACATAAGGCAGGCTGGGTTCAAACTAAATATGCTTGGGGAAAGGAGGAGATTACAGGGTCAGATCCTACTTTACCATCCATCCACATATAGAATCCACATATGTTCTTTTCACGTATTTGTGAAAAGGAAAGTTTAGCCTTGGCTCTCTCTGGGACTTCCAAGGCTTGGGGCATCTTGACTTCTACTACAATAACCAGGTTGAATAACTTACCTGAAAAAATACTCTTAACTTTATTCAACTCGTAATCAAACAGAAACTGTATCCCTGTACAGCATCCTAGACAAAGAGCTTTGCCATATCAAGCACTGGGAGTGGCACAACCTACCTGGGGCCATGCTAAATGATGCTCTCCATACTCTGAGCCTTCCATGGCTGCAACCATATTTTGTCACTTAATTCATTTCCCTTCCTTTAAAGATATACTTTCACATGAATTGCTCTATGCATGTAATTTGTTCTATACAGCTCTCCTAGTTGAAATATAGCTTTAAATCTACCTGCTGAAAATAAGCAGGTTTTGTATAGTCGATGAAAGGTATGAAGTATAGTCGATGAAAGGTATGAAGATGTTTCTATGTGCCTAAAATTTAAAA
>NW_015227856.1:0-819 GCF_001447785.1 Gekko japonicus | reverse complement strand
GAGCAGCAACTTGGTTGTCTTGGCAACAGAGACATTCCCTCCCTCCCAACACCTGCCCACCCCTGTTTTTTTTAAACTATGCCCTGTTTTTTCTTTTTCTTTTCTTTACTCTCCCCCTGCGAAAAAGAGCTGAAAGAGAGAGCATTTTGTACAGGACAGAAATGCTGACCAAAGGGCACCTTCTTATTTTAGCTCCGTCTTAATTCCGAGAGATTTTTGCATAATAGAGATACAAGTATCGGATTGTCTTATTATTTGCGTTCTAAGATGGACGGGGGGAAGTGCACTCTATTCCATGTGCCAATTAGATTGAAACACAGAAAAATGCGGGCAGTGGGTGGCCGCCTTGTTTTCTCAACAACACGCCTGCATTTCTCCTTGTCAGGGCCCAGAACAGCCAGATAATTTCCCCTTCAGTGCTTGCAATGATTGTTCTGGAGATCATGGCTCTGTTGGAAAACAACACCGTACCTCTCTATAAATACACCATAATGCGCTTTACACGACAGTGGGGGAGGGGGGAGAGAAGAGCTCAAAAAGTGAAGATTTATGGTAGGATCCGGTGAAATGCAGAAAGGACTTGAGTGCGCGGCGTAATTGCCTTTTAGTAGGAGTTATTAAACACCCCCAGGAGTTTCTCACCTTCTTCCCAAGGTGTGAATTGCATTTTGATCAATTTTTCAAGATGATAAGAAATTCAAAACCTTGAGGTAAAAAAGGTGCTTAGGGTGCTTCTCTGAGAATCGTTTCATGCGACTTGGCGCAGTGTCACCAAATTAAAGACTCAGGGAAATGCGCATGCACAAATATCTCCCCCCC
>NW_015227855.1:0-819 GCF_001447785.1 Gekko japonicus | reverse complement strand
ATAAAACAAGAGAAAGAGCCCCCACTGTAAACTGGGAACATATTGTCTCCCATTGATTAAAGGATTACATAGTATAGAGGTGCTAAGGACTACTATAGCATTGTTTTACCGTGAAATATTGGCTGAAAATATGCATCCTAAGTTATCTACCAGAGGTACTTCCATTTCATTCATAACTATAATGTCAATACTCACCTCTCCAGTCCCTCTGACAGGTGGAGAAAAACCAACACTAGGATGAGCCACTTCATGGTGGTTGGTGTCAGTACCAATGTGATCTTCAAGAGGATCCACAAATCGAGTTCACAGTTATGACTGTTGTGCTCTTGCTTTTATAATGAGGACAACTGTTATCTGCTGCCGTATCTGTTTGCTCTTAATTCTCCATATCGTTATGTACACCCAATATCTACACCCTCTGTTTTCTTATAGATCATAGAAAGTAAATTTCTTTTGTCAGAAAACATTTTAAATGTAATCTTTGCCCTTGATTTTTTAAAAGGAGGAATGCAAATTAGCTTGGAAACAAAATTTTGGTAGTAGCAAAGAAAACCAGTGGTAAAATGTTAACAATCCAAACCAGTAAGCTTTTCTTGAAAACCCACTTCTTTTCAGAAGTGAGAGGATAATGAAAAATAACTTGCTATGTTGAGTATTTATGTCAGACAGGATCAGCTCTGCTCTGATTTCACTAAGTCCTGCATAAAATCATGAGCATCTCCAGATTGCTCTTTGTCGCAGTTTTGGGCCATGTTGGACTATGACCTTGGAATGCTGTGCCATTTACCATCAACAAGGTTATGAAGCAAAACTATAGTC
>NW_015227854.1:0-819 GCF_001447785.1 Gekko japonicus | reverse complement strand
AGGGGGGGGGGGGGGGGAAGCATGCCTTGCTTGTTCATGAAGTATGAATAAATTGATGGTCCTGAACTGTGGATGCCAAAAGACAATATGATCTTTTGACATAAAAAAAAACCTAGGGTTACAAACCTAGATGCAAGCAGGAAATTGGTTCTTTTAGATTTAGTATAAAGAGTTCCTGAGCAAGCTAAACCCATATTAAAATTTAAAGTGTTTAATATTTATGGCCATTGAAAGGCTTAGTCCAGTTATTAAAATGGTCCATTTCACTTCCAAATGTAATGAAAACATCTGCTGTAAGCACTGTACAAAGTATGACAATGATCTACCACTTCAAAGCTGATGAAAGATTTATACTGGTATGTCAGAGGGCTGTATTCAGCTCAAGTAACTGCATCTAGAGAATGGAGTGCTTAGTAAGCTTTCAAGACATGACCTGAAATTTTCAGTTGCAGCAGAATTCTTTATCCTGGATTGTGTAACCATGAAATCATGTGTGGGTGGAGGCGGGAGAAATCTGCAAACATTCTTATGCAGTGGATCACAGGCACAAATTAGCATCATATTTTGAAAGCTGAACTCACATTACATATATATGTGTAATAAAAGCACAGTGGCTCCATTATCTAAGGTAAAAGCAGCTCTAGAAGAGGAATTTGGGGCAAAGAAGCAGAAATGGAGTGGGATGATCAGCTCTTCCCTTGTATCCATTTTCTTCACATCTCTTGTCCAATCCCCTGCTCTCAGGGTTGTTTTCCCCCCAAGGAAAACCTCCATTAAGCTTTTGTTACATGCTTAAGCAGGTATCATATAGTTAATCTG
>NW_015227853.1:0-819 GCF_001447785.1 Gekko japonicus | reverse complement strand
AGAGAGAGAGAACTTCAAAAAATCTCCACCAAGGATAAAAAACTGAGGTTTCCAAAATGTCCCTAAGGCTATTGCATCGTCACAAAAACGGCATGTGTCACAGATGAGAATCTTTGGCCCCTGGTGAATAATGTGCTTGAACTGTCTCACGGGGATGGAATACATGCAATGCAGAAGGTGCATCCAACCCAGAGGAACAGGATGGGCTGGGGTGGTCGGGACATGGTGTCATCTCTTCTTTCCTGGAACCAAGGGACTTCACTTCTCCTTTCCGCCTCCTATCACTCAGCTAACAGGAAGGCAGTTTCCACCCAAAGCCCGGACATTGAACTGTTGACACATGCACGCACTCAAGGCTTGCACAAGGCTTCAAAGTGTTCTCCTCTCGCTTGTTCGCTTGCTCCTCTACCTTAATCTAGCTCCCCTATCTCTCCTCCCTGCCTGTTCTCTTCCTTCCTCTTTGGTGTCCTGCAGTTGCACAACATGAAACCAAAATTGAATCGCACCAGCAGTGGCCTGGTGGGGGGACTCCAGAAAGGGAAGGGATCCAGTACATCCGGCATCACTGGGGAGAGGGTCATTTACGGGAGCTGCTGTCAGGCAGTTTCTAAATGCAGCATCCTCCGAATTCCATGTCATCTCCACTTCCTCAAATGGAGCACAGTGTTGGGCAAGAACTTCCCCGGGCAATACAGGAGCCGAAATCAATCTACTCATCATTCCTTTAAATTAAAACTGAAAGTTCTGATTTGATCAAGATGGGGAAAGGAGGAGCATACTTTTTATCTGGCTTCTATGGCATCTTGTGAAAGCAAGGGA
>NW_015227852.1:0-819 GCF_001447785.1 Gekko japonicus | reverse complement strand
CCCCCCCCCCCTTGCAGTGTTTTCTTGGTGCGCATCAGCCCTCCAGTAACATATATAAGGGAAAGGCGCAAGTGAACCGAAGGAAAGCTGCTGCCTACTTCACATACTCCAATACCATTATTAGTTTTAGAAATTTTACCAATGAAGGAAGACTGAAACAGCTCACAGCAAAATTCCAGAGCAATAAAGTAAAAGAGGGGAAATCCTCTCCTCCCTACGTCCAGTTGGTTCATGCTGTCATTGTTTGACGTTTCCTTGGTGGGGAGTTTGGATTTTTCGAAACCTGTACTCTGCTCTGGGAGTGATGCGTGCTGAACTTATTCTGCTATTTTAATATGCTGGGTTACCACATGGCTTCAGGGAGGGATTTGCCACATGACAAGCCTTCTCCCACATGAAAACCACGGCTTATTTCTCTTCCCCATCTCAGCTTCCAACACATGCCTTATGTACAGATTTCTTTCCATCGGCGGATCATGCTCCGACTTCCAAACAATGTTCACCCAGTAGATGCTTCTGGGTCTCTGTTGGGCCAAAACAACTACTAAACCACAAACACCTTAAATTGTTTTCCTCTCTCTCTGGGGCATGAGATACAAGGCCTGTCCTTCCGTTGTTCCGGCTCTCCTCCTTCCTGCTCAGTGGTCGGTCCTGAGGAAGCCAGCACTCACTCGCAGCACACAGCAAGGCATTAGAGGCAGCTCCAGATAGAAAGCCTTTCCTGGAGGGGGGTGGGTGAAGAAGGTGATTTCATGCCTTTAGGACCTGTCTGATCCATTTTCTCTTCAGCAACATATGGTGATTTTAGAGTCTGTGAAA
>NW_015227851.1:0-819 GCF_001447785.1 Gekko japonicus | reverse complement strand
TCTCTCTCTCTCTCTCTCTCTGTTTTCCTACCTTCTCATCATGTTTTCTTTCCTAGCTCCCTGCCCTCAGCAAAGAAAATAGCATCCTGGCCTGTATAAGAGTAAAATATTTATGCTGTGCTGTCTTCTTACTATGATCACTGTGATATTGTTAGAATTGTTCTGTCCTGTCAGCCCTGCTATGTTTGTCAGCTCTGTTGTTTAGGTGTCAGCTGCAGTTCTGATACTGAAACAGTTTGTGCCAGAGTGGAGGGGAGGGGGGAATATGTTGGCTCATATAAAATGAAAACCAGCACTGAACGGAGACTTTCAATACATAGGTTTGTCTATACACTCCGAAGTGAGCAATTAGTGTCCCCCCCCCTCCCATCACCTGTAATGTTTGCTGCAGAGTGACTCGAGATTTGCTCTAGGCCATGGCAACAAATATTTGCATTTGACCTGATGATTCATAGATTAAAACTTATCACCATCAAAGCCAAACAGCCTCCTCTGTGCGGATAAAGAACCTGAAGTCTTTCTCCAATCAGTAAACTCATTTAGGCCATTAGTCCAATTCCATTCTTATTTATTAACTAAACTATTTATACCTTCCCTTTCCCATAACTCAGGGTGGCTTAACAAATTCAAATTTAAACAAATCCAAACTACAGTAAAATCCTACATAACCTTCCTCTCCCTATATTAACGTCTGCATCTCACACCCCATTAAAAACCCTAGCCAAGAGAGTAGCCTTGGCAAGTTAGAGACACCGCGAGCTAGAGACACCAGACATATATTCTACTGCACAACCCAAACTTCTCACATCTTATCTGTAG
>NW_015227850.1:0-819 GCF_001447785.1 Gekko japonicus | reverse complement strand
CTTTGGACAATGCTAACATAACCTGCATTGTTTATTTTGGGGGGGGGCCCTTCCACACTGCAGCTGAAACTCCTCCCTGTCTGTTCCTTCCCCTCTTCCATTCTCCTTCAGCCCAGTCACTACCACAGCACAGTGAAACGGTTGGACGATGGCTACCGCGTCTGCGACCAGATTGTCGCGTGTTTCCAGGACAGGGCAAAGATCGAGCGCAGTTATGCTTTGCAGATGGAGGAGTGGACTCGCAAGTGGCGGCCCCTCGTGGATGCGAGTGAGTAGCCACACCCTTCCTTCAAAGCAGTTTTAACGCCTGATCTGTATAATTTATTCTGCTTTTGATGGAGGGCTTTCCCGGAAAATAGGCAGGGTGAGAAGAGATGGCAGAAATACAGATATACTTTTTATGATATATAAATGTTGTTGATATTGTCTTGAAAAGAAATCGTGCTTAAGGTTGACACACCGCTATCCTTTTTTATACCAGAAATATATACTTAATCAATTTTTGATCTATTTTGTATCTTCATCTGTGAACGTTTGCTGTAATTTCCTACCTATTCTGAATGGTGATATGGCTATCTCTGGTACTGATAATGAGATTTCTAAAACTTCAGTTTCCTTGCCAAACCAGCATCACAGTTTAAAAGGTATGAAACTGGCCATGCCAGTATGGTACTGTGACAATTTTCAGTTGTAAAGGATCGTGCTGCCTTGGATCTGAGAAGATAAGGCAGGACAGAAATGTTTAAATACATTCATTTTCTCTTGATTAGGAGGAGGATTTTCTAAGAGGTTGTCAGATCTCTGCTTTGATGTATGCAC
>NW_015227849.1:0-819 GCF_001447785.1 Gekko japonicus | reverse complement strand
ACGGTAAGTAACTTCAGTGGAACCCTTCTTATTGGTTTGAATGGAGCTTTGGCAAGGGCTTGCAATACTAAGTGTAGTCTCCAGGAGGGAAAACAGTGTATAGCTGGAGGATGTGTGAGGGAACCACCCTGCAAAAAATGACATTAAGCTAGGGCATTGAGACAGAGCAAATCCTTTGATAGGGGACAAGACAGTCTATGAAGCAAGTTTGAGCTAAGTCCTTGAGATACACTATCTTCTAGAAATGACATGATTTGAGGTAGACTTGAGGGCCCTGGATCACTGCCTTTCCTCCTACACTGCCTTAGATAAGCCTTCCAGGGGCAGTCACACAGGCGTACATTTGTCTTCTAGTAGAAAAGATCATGTTTGTTACCTGTTTGAGCTTTTGGCAAGATTTCCCACTCAAAGTCCAAGCAGTCAGTTTGCACCAGCTGGGATAAGGATGGGAAATCAGACCTTGTGTCAGCATGTCTGGTGACACTGGAAGCTTCCATGGTCATTGTACAGACAGAGACTGGAGGCTCAAGAACCGCAGTCTCCTGGGCTGTGCTTTGGCTATGCAGATCAGGCTCATGGCCTCCCATTTCAGCATTCTCAAGCTCATGGGCAGTAATTGGGATGGGAGGGATGTGTACAACAGGCTCCCTGGCCACAGATTGACATCTGTATGGCGATGGAACAGAGAAAAGACACAAGGGAACTTGGTGTTCTCTGCTATTGCAAAGAGGTCTATTGTTGGCTGTCCAGATTTCTTTGTCAGCTGTTAAAATAGATGGCTCTTCAGTGCCCATTCCCCAGGGTCCAGATGACTGTGAC
>NW_015227848.1:0-819 GCF_001447785.1 Gekko japonicus | reverse complement strand
CTGCTGCCGGTCAGAGTAGACAGTACTGAACTCAATAGACCAGTGGTCTGGTTCAATATAAAAAAGCCTCATATGCTTCAATATATTTATTAGACTTTTTTTCCCTTGCGGATGAGAAAATGGCTTCTCCGGTGCTTGTCACTGCAGATGAGAACTCTTAGCTTCTTGTGAGCAGGATAAAATCACCTTAGAGAAATAAGGAGAGGCTGAGGGCAAACTTTAAAATACTGCCAATGTTTTTCTTCTAAGTAGGTGACTACAATTATTTGGGTTTTTTTCTCCAAACCACTGGGCACACACATTCCTATATCCTTTCTCTTGCCTCTTCTAATTTATCTGTAGCTGATCATTTTCCCCAAATATCCTAGTGACTCACGAACTTTGCACAGAGTAAAATGGAAATATTCTTCTTGAACATTTCAGGGGGTCTGATTAGTTGTCTTCTGAGACAATTCATTTACGCCTGTTCTTAATCCTTTTTCAATTACTCCTCACAAAGAACAAATTAAATGAAGTCAAATGAATATTTGAAGTGTGTGGCACTGGAAGAATCTATTCTAGCAAGTATACAGTATGCTTGTAACCTGCAAAGCACTGCAGTGATGCTTTACAGCTAAAAAAGGCAAGATGTTGCTTTGTTCTTGTATAAGGGAATCTGAGAACTGCAACCCAACTCTAGAAATTCTGTTAGAAGGCTGGACCCTTCTAAATTTTCATCCTTTTTTTCTGCATCTGTAGTGCCATTAAGATTTTCTCTGTGTCATGAAATTGTTCTGCCCTAGCCTGAGTAAATCAAATTAACTAATGACAATAATTGCT
>NW_015227847.1:0-819 GCF_001447785.1 Gekko japonicus | reverse complement strand
AAATTGCATGTCCACACAGCTCCAGTTGGTTCAGAGCTATGCAGGGTGAGAGATTTAACCCTTCAGTCCGTGGTTTGTTTTGCTAATTGAAATTGGGGTGGGCTACCTGAAACTACTGATGTTTTAAGCAAGAAAAAAACTTTTAAAGGATGTGCCTTTTTCCCTTTAAAATGCTATTAACAGCTCTTAATTCTCTCAATCCATTAATTTGCCTGTGGTTTCAAGGGCCTTCAAGAAGGCAGGAAATAGCTGCCAATTGTATCTTATTTGACTTGCAGCCTATAAAAATATAAACAGATGCAGAGTGCACGTGCTCTTACCTGCTTTGCAAAAATGCTTTTTCATGTTTGTATCTGGCAGATGTCAAGTAAGTGGCTCTTAAACTGCAGTTGTTTGCAGATGGGCAAGTCCCACATTTATTGCCTGTGTTACTGACATCCTTGTACAACAGGATCCTGAACTACAGAATGGTACTGCTGAAGCAGAGAGGATGATGTGAGGTAACTAGTCTAATACCCCTTCTCCAATGCAAAGGCGAGGGTGTGTGCGACAATTTCTGCATCAGCAAAAGGGACAACGTGGGAGTGCTTAGCCCTTACATTGCCTGTTGCTTTCCCCCGATATTCCCTCCCCTCATTGGCTTTCTTCGATAACACGATTTTGCAATAGAGAAGGGACTGTTATAGTGTTGTTACATATGGTGCAACAGAACATATTATCTGAGCATGAAATATGAAGATTGTACAGTTTCCATTTATGGTCCCAAAAACTACTTTTGTGCCTTTAATAATTCTTCGGCTTGGAAACGAAGATGAGCAC
>NW_015227846.1:0-819 GCF_001447785.1 Gekko japonicus | reverse complement strand
GGGGGCAGCACCCCCTTCAACCTCACCACTCCCTTTGCCTCCCTTTCCCTGCCCCTACCACATTTGCTCACACCATCATCACCCCTGCCTGACTTGCCAGCCCAGCAGCAGTGGCGCCTCTCTCAGCCCCCTGGCCTCCCCACCACTCACTCATCCCACCACACACGCCTGTCTGCTTGCCTCGCCGGCCTCGCCAGCAACAGCAGCACCTCTCTGGGCTTCCCTACTTCCTGTTTCTTCCTCAAAATGGGGCCAAAGATCTTGTGACCTATCGTCTTTTCTCCTTTGTATTGAGCTTTGGGGGCTTTCACCCATTTTCTTTACATTTTTACCCTTTCACCATTTTTTACATTTTCAATTTTTTCTGCAAACATCATGGCCCCATTCTGCAATTTTTTTGATCCACATTCTGAGGCCACGTTCAAAATGAGGTATATTGGTACTCCGATACTCCAGAGTTATTGATAGCCAAGATATATCTTAAGAGTTGGACGAAAGGGGGTTCAGATGGGCAATGTATCTTATGAACATTTTGTATTTTTTTGTAAGTATCTGTAATTTGTTTATTTTAATAAAGTAAAAAAAAAGAGTTGGACTGATGCGGACCCTCTGCGGAGAGGAGGGGTTGGAGCTCCCTAGAGCAAAATCAAGAATGACCGGACTGTGCATCGAGTGTCAAAGCAAGAGGAAGCACACAGCACCAGCCCTGAAAACCACCCTCTCAGGAATCTGACAGCTACTTCCTCAGTGATCTAACCCCAAGCTAATTTTGACAGCAGAGCAGACAGACGTTTTAAGAAGAAGAAGAAGAAGAGATTG
>NW_015227845.1:0-831 GCF_001447785.1 Gekko japonicus | reverse complement strand
CGCTATTTGCGGAAACTGCGAAGTTCTCCAGTCAAACTAAGCCTACGTCATCCTTCCATACTGGGCTGCTGTCAGCAAGCTGCCATTCTGTTTTCTGTGACCTCTGTGTACATATCCTTTCCCTGTTGCACCCGGCTTATTTTCTATCATCCTGCTCCTGCGTTGGAATGCACAAGATAACTGCTGGAGGTTGTGTGGGGGAGAAGATGCTGTAATGCTTGCCTATTGCTTTTCTCATGAGACCTGCACCTATGTTTTGTCTGATGTTCTGCCTGGTTCCCATGGACTGGGCGCGCAACCGTTTCATTAGCCCGCCAGCGGGAATGCTATTCATTGGATCTGTATCTGTTTGAATTTCCTTTATTATGCTTGACCTAACTGTGTATCCCCAGTGCTAACAAAGAACGTGTTTGAGTATGTCTTCAACGCTTTGAAAGAAATTTTGCTTTTCTTGAAAACGTGGATTTATTCTCGATGCTTGGGGATCCAACAGCTGCAAACATACAAACGTTTACGGAGGTAGCGCTATTCTCGGTCGCAGCTGAACACAGACGGACCGGAACCTTAACCTGCAGGAGTTTTTGTATAAAATACACGCTAAGGAAGGGGGTGGTAATTTTTTTAAGTTAATTTACTGTCCTTGATTAATTTACAGTATATTGCACTCTGATCTCTGTTTTTTTTTACTGGTTTTACATTTTATAAATATTATTGGAAGTTAATAGACTGTTTTTATACAAGTGTGAAATTGATTATAATTAATTACTGGGAAGGGGGAAAGGGTGGGGGGAATAGGCTTCATCGCACATTATATTGCATTCTGATCTCTGT
>NW_015227844.1:0-819 GCF_001447785.1 Gekko japonicus | reverse complement strand
GAGCCACAGTTTGGCCACTCCTGTCCTACCCCGTCATCACAACATTGGGTCCTTACAGTATAAGGTGTCAAGGGCTTATGAAAGGATACGGCAACAATTAATTGAGGGACTAAAGATGATGATGATGCTATTTCAAAATGGACTCCTAACTGTCAAACTCTTCTTCTCCTAGCCTACCTATCCCTGTTGCCTCCTCCTTTTTCTCACATGTTCTCCATTCCAGTCTTTTTGTTCATAGCAACTTTTGTTCTAAAAGAATCCCAGCACCAGCAGAGCTATTTGTGTCACAATGCTGGATGTTCCAATCTACGTAAAACCAACAGACACTGGGGTGGATCTTCCACTATCCTACTGCTCCACTAAGCAAAATCTGACACCTTCCTTCAGCGCCAGTGGTTTTGTTTTGTTTTGTGAAAGAAGGCTACTTAGGCTAGAGTCAGTCCATCCTGAATACTTCCGCAAAAGTTTGATTTCTACCACTTACCCACCGCTAGCAGTTTTATGACCAGGAACTATGACACTTGGGACAACAGAAGTCACATAACTGATAAAGCGGGAAATTAAACCAAGTTCTTGTCCCACATTTGTTATGCATTGCACCTATGCAGATGTTTATTAGCTGTGGAGATTTCATCTGTCCATACAACCGGTACTTTCAATTCTCTGCTTCTAGTCTCTTCCAAAAAATTCAGACCACTGACTTTCACACAGTTAGACCTGTGAGCTCACTGCTGGAGAGATGCATGAACTCCAACATGAAGCACAGCATGCACACACACAAATAAACTGATTACAATGAATCTGACTGGGATTTAAACA
>NW_015227843.1:0-819 GCF_001447785.1 Gekko japonicus | reverse complement strand
ACTGCCTCTCCTTGAACAAAACCTACAGCAATTTCAGTTTTGCATGCCTGCCCTACTTGAAGTGACTTCAGTTCAAAAGGTACAAACATCAGCTGTAAGGTGCAGAGCCTTTACAGTAGTTGCCCCAATGTTTTGGAATGTCCTCCCTAACTGAACTGCAGAACTGCTCCTCTTTCACACTCTTCCTTTGAGACTTTAATAGTTAAACTGTTTTGGAAGGAATATGAGTGATGATCTGGTTGTTGTTATGCTTGCTTGTGCTATTATAAAATGTTAATTTTTTTAAAAAATGTGTTTCTCTCATTGTTGTTGCATTTATTTTCTGGCTTTGCTAGCCATATTGTGCTTCAAAATGGCATGGTGAATGTGTTTAAACAAAGGATTCATGTGAACTAAACAAAGTTCCATATTCCAAAATTCTTAAAAGTGAGATATACGGACAATTATGCATTCTAAAAAAGAAGCTTACCCTTCCATTCACTTCACCTCTCCACCAGCCATTAGCACTAATCTTTGTGTAAATTTTGACAATATCTCCTTTGAGCAGTGATAATTCACGCATGTCTCTGGCACAGAAGTCATAGCGGGCGATAGCAATACCAAGAACCTTGGGACTCAGCACTGGAGTGGAATACAGAAAGGCAATATTTTTAAATGTTTCATAATTACACATCAGATGAGTAACATCAGCAATTTGCAGTAATTCTAGTACAAATACAGGCATAGGTGCTTTATGCAGAAATGAAAACTGGCCTTACAGAAAAGTACAAAAAACATTTTTATTCCATTTAATATTTTTTTATCAAGTAGACTTTTGAA
>NW_015227842.1:0-819 GCF_001447785.1 Gekko japonicus | reverse complement strand
GCCCCATGTTAGCTACGGGCCAGGGAGGGAGGAACAAGAGAGCAAACCCAGGAATTCCCTAGTCTCGTTCATGCAACAACAAACCATGATTGGCTGATCTGAACCGAGCCACCGTGAGACTGATGTTAGTTATGTATATCCCCTTCCAAGCTCTGGTCCATTAGAAAGGAACAACAAGTCTTAAACAAATGGTTGAAATAAAAGGATACTTTATGTTTAGGTCTAACTATAGTGATCTAGATTCTAGCACATTTCTGTTCTACTTAAATCATAGCATTTCAGGGCATATCGCTGTCTCTTCTTTCCCACTTCACAGCTGGTTATGGAGTATTGCGGAGCTGGGTCTGTAACTGACTTGGTGAAGAAGACAAAAGGAAATTGTCTCAAGGAAGACTGGATTGCATATATATGCAGAGAAGTTCTCAGAGTGAGTTGTCTCAATGAAGTTTCAGAGCAAGTTTAATACTGTGCATATCGTATCACGTTTGAAATAGCACACGTATAACATTCTAAGCATCTGAATAGCATCTCCTTTATATAACCCCTGGTGCACTGGTTTTGGGAGCTTCTGAAGGGGAATGTGCCTCAATTGTAGAGCATGTGTTTTGCATGCAGATGTTCCCAAGTGCATCCCCAGTTCTCAGACAGCAAGCATTAAGAAAGGCCACTCTCTGCCTGAGACTGTGGAGAGCTGGTGTCCATCACTGCAGGCAGTGATGAGCTAGATGAACCAGTGATGTGACTTGGTATGGGACAACCTCACCTTCAGGAAATCCTCTGTGTGTCAACTATTCTGTTGAGGACTCCCTGTTCATCTGC
>NW_015227841.1:0-819 GCF_001447785.1 Gekko japonicus | reverse complement strand
AGGAGAACCATAGACACACAGATGGCTAGGTAGTCTCCATTCTTTCAGACAGTGTGGAATCAGAGCTCAATGCCCAGCAAATATGAAAAGCCTCATCCCTGTCACATCAAATCATCATGGAGTTCTTGTGGCGGATTCCTGAGGCAGCAACGCTACCCACACAATATGTGGTAACCTTTACAGGTGACCAGCTAGGTCATGTGAAAACAGAAATCTCTCCACGGTGAGTATATTTCAGCCTATGAAATGAAAGCTGAAGAGGGAGAATTCCTCTTGTTTGGGAGAATCATAGGAAGAAAAGGAAGTCAGAGAGAGGAACCTGAGAAAGGAACTGGAAGAGGCAATGGGCAGGGGTGGGAGGTGCAGAAGCTGAACACAGCTGACATTCACATATTGGTTTGAAATAACTGAGCCTCATCTCTTGTTGCAGAAGCTAAAGCTGCGGTTTCTTTTACAGCTGCTTCCCCTCTTACAGGATAATTATCAGCAGTTTTGCGAGATTGCCTGATATCCCATCTAAGCAGCTAAAATAAAGGCAATTTCTTGGCAGCTTCTTTGCCACAGAACAAAAGCTCGGAGTTTGGTCAATTTAGCCCTTTGGCAGAACACATTCCACATTCTTATTGAAACCTGTGATTGATATTTTTCCAATGAGTAGTGACGAATGAATGTCAAAGGTGGAACTTCTTTTTCAGATTAGCTTCCAAAAGATGCTTACCCAAATTCCGACCAGTCCTCTGTGTCTTGCCCTATCCTTCTCAGCTCAATGACATGTTTTTGAAAGTTTAAAAACTATCTGACCACTTAAACAGGAAGTAC
>NW_015227840.1:0-819 GCF_001447785.1 Gekko japonicus | reverse complement strand
TGGACAAAATAATTACAATATAAATATCCAGCCTTAAGACTTTCAGGTTCATATTTTCTTATCATGTACGATGTTAGATAATTTAAAGATGGTGCGAGCATTTGACTCATTTTTCTTAGCAACTGGTGGCACAAACGATGTCACAAATAAGATCACTGTGCATGTCTGCAGGAACAAAATGCTCACTTTTGTCAAAGCCCAAAAAGGCTGATCACTCTGAAAGATCCAAAATCCCAAGTCACTCTTGAACATTTTCTGTTCTCCAGTACAGAAAGGTGAAGAAAGGAAACTCATGGTTATAACGTGCCGTATTAACTTACTGATTAAGGAACAAACAATCTTGGAATCATTGACTTTTAAAAGGTTCCTGCCTTAGACTGAGGTTTCTTGACTGTGACAGCCAAGGTAACCAAGAAACAGAAGACTTTTAAAAAAGATTCTGTGAAATACAAGAAAAACCTGACAAAGCCAAGATTAGCTTCCATTTTCCTGCTCAGAGAGCATGCGGAATGCTGTTATCAAACACTGATTACTTAGTAGATGTATTGTTAATAAGGGGGGGGGGAGGAATTAGTCATCAGAATTCCTACATTTCACCAATCGGGGCAAATACTAGCATATCAAGAACTAGATTTTATTTATGAATGGCTATTTTACTAAGTAATTGCATTTTTAAATCAAATGTTGTCTGGTTTATTTTAGGACGTTGTGTCATTGCAACCTCTTTTTGATCATTAGTGCTAGGTATGCCGTTCAGCTCATATGGTGACTTGGTTCAGATGAAACACCTTAAGCAGAGTTACACCCTTCTAAGCTCAC
>NW_015227839.1:0-819 GCF_001447785.1 Gekko japonicus | reverse complement strand
TATGAGTTATTGATGCCTAAGAAAGTACATAATGCTTCTTATAGTAATTTACCATTTTAGAATTTATACTTACCAACACCTTCTTAGCTGTAGGGGAAAGCTCAAATCTTCTGAGAACACAGAATGTGTTTTTCTACTTGACAGCTTGCTATTTCAGAGCGGGGAAATACTGAGGTCTTGTTTTGGATGAGATCAGCAAGTCTGTTATCAGCAGATGTTAATTTCATTGGGGAATAGCTTTTACCTTGAAATATTGCATGTATGATTAGATAACAGGTAAACTTTTACCCTAGAAAATAGAACGATTGATGATATTGCTTATGAAAGTGGGAGTAGAGAGGAGGTAATATACTTAATGCATCAAAGGTAATGGTATGGATGATCTCCTTCAGTTTCTTCCAGCTGGTACTTAGATGGAGCACTATCTGCATTAGTATGAAGTTGCCACACGAATCCCGAATCTACAATTTTCACATCCTATTCACATAATGGATATGAAAATGGAAGGTAATTTCAGATAGTAGATAGGTATCCTAGGCCAATAAAAAATCCAAACAGCTCAATTTCCTCTTCATCTTGCTGACAGGAAGGAAACAAATGATCAGATGCTGCCATGGATAGCTTTCAGAAGATATACTGTGGTAACTGTAGATGGCTTAAAATAATGTTTAGGTAGTTTAAAATACATGCAGCTCTACATTTCTATATGAAAATGACTGAGTTTGTTTTGAATTTATCCAAGCGCTTGCATTTTTTTGTAGCCCAAACAACTTGTTTTGAAAAAAACCTATCATCATATATTAATTAATGTTAATTACC
>NW_015227838.1:0-819 GCF_001447785.1 Gekko japonicus | reverse complement strand
TTTACTTTGAATTTAGCTGGAGCGTTCTATTCCACTTTTACCACCTTGCTGTAAACCAACAGAAAGCAATGGTCCAGAAATCTAGTGTGTCCCTGCAGGAAGACCCTGCTAGAACCTGAGGGTCAAGAATCCTGTTCTATTTCTGTCTTGGATTCCTCTGGAATTTTCAAGATCCACAAGACCTTAAGTAATAATTTAGGAAATAACTTCTGAGAAAAAAGCCCAGTATGGGTAGAAGTGTCCAGGGACTCTATTTCCAAAATGTATCTTCTTTCTGGGAGAGGGAATCAGAATTCTCTGAAAAGACAGATTCTGAGTCTAGAAGGGGGCTATAACATCTGCTGCATTCTACCCACTTGTAAATTGGTCTCCTCTTTTCCTGTGCTGATAGGATGGAGATCCTGCTGTCTGACCCCTAAGACAAACATTCTTCAGTGTGGCTCCTTAGACAAACCCTTAAGCACATCAAATACTGAGGCAATGAAGGACTGTACTTCCTTAGATATCTCCCTCCTCCCCAATCCAAGTTAAAAAAAATTAGCATAAGTATCCTCCCCAGAAAAGTTTGGAAGATAAACCCCCTTTTCTCCTTGTATCCTAGGTAGGCTGTGTCCTTTGAGGGAAAGGAAGCTCAATCTGTTTGCTGGGAGGGGTGTAGCCAATCTTGCCCAAGCCACCATGTTCTTCCTCTTCCTACCAACATACAAACTCATGCAGTCCTTCACATGCTAGGCACTGTTGCTGGGGGAAGAGTAAGTCAGGCCACCGGAGGCATACCTGCAGCTGGTTACTGCTTCTGTGCACTGCTGCCTCTTGCCC
>NW_015227837.1:0-819 GCF_001447785.1 Gekko japonicus | reverse complement strand
TTTTTTTTTTTTAAACCCTGATAACAGTGACAGGTGTTGCTAGTGAGCTCGGGCTGGATCAGCACAGACCTTATCTGATGGTGTGATTCTAAGAGCAGAATTCTGGTTCATTCCAGCCTAAAAGGGTGCGGGCCTTCTGCTTGTAATGCCAAGATCTGTACCAGGGTGAGACTTTGGTTATATGTTGCTTACTTTCAAATTAACAGGCTCCATAAGCAATGAGATCCAGAACCACAGCAACGCAAACACATTTAACTGATTAAAAATATTTCATTTTAGATACATGATGAATCATAAAGCCTTTAACACTTAAGACCCATATCATACAGTTGCTTAACCATAACTCAGCTTGCAGTGCACATGGCTGGATCCAACCAATTTTCTGTTTTTGGGGAGGAAGGGGTGTGTGTCTCCTTTGAACACCAAAAAGTCTGTACTCGGAATCCTGAGACTTTGCATGGACAGCAGCCATTTGTGGTGGTGGCTGTAATAAGGGAAATTAGATGAGATGGAGAGAAAATGTTGGGTGGATCCAACCCATAGTCCTGAACCGAATGAAGTTGGTCCTAATAAAAACAACCTTGCCTGTTTTTCATCTCGCTATTTTTCATGGCTGAGAAAGATAAGATAGCAGGTTTGATCTCCAGAGGTAGGAGGAGTATGACGGAGCTCTGCCTGAGAGTCTGGAAAATCATATTCAAGATTTGCCATCTGTTGGTGTTGACCAAACAACACTGAGCTGATCTAGATATTTCTAGTTGTATGGTTCAATAAAACAGTGGCACTGCCGTATTTACCCCTGAAATCATGGCAACAGTC
>NW_015227836.1:0-819 GCF_001447785.1 Gekko japonicus | reverse complement strand
TCTGCGTACTTTTCAGGGGGAAAGGACCATACGTGGCCCCAGCTCCTGATGCACTTAGCCTGTACGGACAGCCTGACCATACAGCATGTCCAAGTGAGCGGTCCTACGTTTGCAGTAAAGCAAACAGGTAAGGCAAAGCACATCAAAGCTCCAGATACTGAGTCACTTCAAAGAGCCACCAGCTGGGATGCTGCGAAGTGATGAAGCCGCTCCCCCCCCACCCTTATCACAGATTGCGCTTTTAGATTAGCACAACTACATGGCTATTGCAAGCTATTATTTAACTGAATGGCAACAGAATGGCTTTCTAGCAAACAGTTGCCTTCATCGAGACAACAGAAAAGGCAGCTGAGAACAACAGCGTCAGCCTCGGGAGAAAGAGCTTGGTTGCATTAATCAATTTGTATTGATCTCCTTTCTCCTAAAATAAAGATGTTCTGAGTGGAAGAAGCTGTACTGGGTGGACCTATTTGTTTTCAGTACATGCCGCAGAAAAATAGAAATCTGTTTGACTGGGATAGCAGATGGCCAAAAGATTCCTTTTTTTAAAAAAAACTTGTAACAGTCGACAAAACAGTTAAATAACGGTCAACAACGCTGACTCAAGCTGTGGAACTTCTACTTCGGTGAAAGTGTCCCCTTACTCTTGGGCCGATATTGATCCAGTATCTGTTTACACTGGAACCACGTGCACCTCTAAAGTTACATTCCTCAGATCACTCCCTACAGCAAGACCACAGGGCCATAAACAGGCTTATGGACGTTGTTAAGTTGTTCACTTAACAAAGAAAGTTAGAGAGTGATTCAGCAAGAACACAA
>NW_015227835.1:0-819 GCF_001447785.1 Gekko japonicus | reverse complement strand
CTGCGGCCTACAAGCTTTGGCTGCCATTTTTAAGGCCTGTCCATTAGCGCAGGCAAGATGTGCTATCTGTCTGTCCTGCTGTGGCACTCGTCGGCCAATTAAAAGCAAAGCTTGATATTTAGGGTGCTGAAATCTTGTTCGTCTTCCCCCTCCCATTCCAAAATGCAAGCAAATTATTTTTCGAGACGGTAGAGAGAACTTGCAACACTTTTGTGGGATTGTTCCAGCACTGTTTGGCAGGGAAATGTCCCCTAGAGAACTTTTTTTGTGTGGGAGTGTACTGTCTTACAAACACGCCTGGTGTTGAAATTGAGGAATTGGGCACAAATGTTGAATGTAATGAATAGAACCTGGAGAGGAAAAAGTGTCTTTTCAACTCTTGCATAAATATCTCTTTCTATAATGAAACAGTAATGAAATGGAATACCTACAAGGTGTAACATAAACCATTTGTCCCTCAAATGTCTTGGTTGACGGTTCTAGATTTCTGAATTCTAAAGCTACCAGGGAAGGGGGGGGGCAACTAAATGAGCTGCTTCTCCTCTAACTTGAAAAAGCATATTTTCTGAAACTTGTCTGCAGTTGTACTTAAGGAAAGTTGTGCCTTTCTTGCCCCACACTGATTATATATCCCACACGTGTGCCTTGATTTCACCAATAAATGTTATTGCAATAAAGGATGTTCTTGTGTATTGGGTGGGGGGGGACAAGTTAAGGGCCTAGCCCTATCCAAAGTAAACCATTCATCTTCTTGGGAAGAGGGTGTTAGGACCTCCAGCTCTGGGTTGGGGGATATCTGGAGATTTGGGGGGTAGAACC
>NW_015227834.1:0-819 GCF_001447785.1 Gekko japonicus | reverse complement strand
GCTAGACATTTATGGGGAAACTGCCACAACCTCAGGTACAAAAGCATATATATATACACGCACAAATATACATCAACAGAAGTGTTCCTATTGAGAAGACACTTAACGGAACAGTAACTACGAGTGCAACCCACTGATATTAGCTTCAGCTTCAGGAGGCAGGGTACCCTTTAAGACTGTAGTGTCTTAACATTCAAAATTCCAAATATTCAATGTTGTGAAACTAACATAATCCACGCAAAATTTTCCAAGGTATCTCTCACATCTGCGGCTGTTAAATCAAGCAGCCTAGCTCAATATTTGGCTACGAAACTGAACTGGCTGACAAAGCAAACATGGCCAACATTCACTTAGACATACAGAAAATACCCCCAAATCGACTATTCTTGGACAAAGCTTATCAGTTTAAACTGCAGTATAAGCTTTTTCTCCCCCTATTTCTCAGGTCAATAACGTTATGTAATGTTTGTTCAGATTAAGAGCAGTGCTTTAGTACCATCAAACACTTTTTAAAAAGCACACATTCAGCATATACCAAAAAAGAACTAAGATAGCACACCTGCTTTTGTATTATCATGAGATAGTATCTACAGGGAAGTGTTTGCTCTCTGCAAAGTTGAAATCTTCATGTATAAATAAATTAAGCTGAAGGCAAGACAGACGGCAGTCAATAAAAACAAGTGCTGGAATACCAAGCACAAGGCTATACACAGATTTCGGAATACTGTTCTCCTTTGCATCTTCTGCAATCCAGTTTCTCCATTTGCAAAATAGGACTGCCCATTTCAGATTAAGGGCTACAGATAAGAACATAAGAGA
>NW_015227833.1:0-820 GCF_001447785.1 Gekko japonicus | reverse complement strand
GGGGGGGGGGGGTGTTTGTTTTAAATTCAGCTCTTACCTACCTGAATTCACCACAGTAGAGCTTCTGTAGAGCATCTGGAAATGAATGTGTATAGCGTACAGGCAAACACAAATGGCCTTCAGATCTGTGTAAGAAAACCACAGTGCAAGTATGAGACTAAAGTACAGTGATATTTTCTGTCTCCTTCAGACAGAACTGTTCCCTCTCACCCATTATAAAGCACAAAATGTTATCCAGTATTGCCTTACTTATTGACTTTTAAACAGTATTCTTGGGAGACCAAGCAAGTTGTCAACTGTTTCACATAGGCTGCCAAATTTTGCCAAAGCACTCTTTCGTAACAGTTCTTGTTTGGGAGTTCATGTGGTTAAAGGTAAGACTGAAATCTGATGACATTATAGACACCATAACTAACTAAAATCTACAATTGTACCTTTCTATATAAATCAAGGATACAAAACTCACTGTAACAATTATCCAGGATAAGAAAATATTTATGGCAATCGAAATGTATGGCAGTCAAACGACCACTAGGATTATATTGGATTGTCTTACAATAATGCAAGATACCTTTTAGGCTCACCTGTCTGGGTCTGTGTTAACTCCAATAACTGGTTTTAATCGGTCCAGCACCTTACTGGCTGCCAACAGCATTGTGCCATCACCTAGGCAGAGTACACAGTTGAGATCAGATTGCTTTTATGTAAGAGCATTTAAGTATTCTGAAGTGTCATGTACAAGCAGGCTTATGCCTGTATAGTTTAAGCAATTTGTAGAACCCTATACCAAAAGACAGAACTTAACATGAAATGCAAATTG
>NW_015227832.1:0-820 GCF_001447785.1 Gekko japonicus | reverse complement strand
GTGGAGAAATGTGGGTAGCACTTCCTTGCATGCACATGAGCAGAGAAGGGACTGGAAGCTTTTCATCCTTCCCGGTGCCACGATTTCACGGCTGGGATGTGGGCCGCGTTGGCAAAAGACATTCGAAAGACCCCTGCAGGAGCGGGAGCTTTTAGGGGGCATCTCCTTTTCATCTTCCTGCATTAGCGAGCCCCTAGAACAATGGAGTGCCTTTCCACGGCCTTGTAGTCTATAATGATCATAATTCGAGGAGACCCAATTATCACTTTTTTCCAGGGACTGATAGCTGCCCCACACGTTGCGGAGACGGCATTTACAGCTCCCCAACAAGCACCCAACCCTGATAGCTTGTAATTATTTTGAAAGGACGCTGGGCGGTCGCATTCATCAGAACGCTGTTAGGTGATGGACGTGTCATAAGGTTCGTTAATTTCCCGTCCTCGTTACAGCTGTAGCAAATGAGGAAGGACAAATGTGACTGTGTGCCGTCCCCCCCCCCCAATTACAGCCTACAGAAACTGTTGGAAAAACAGAGCAATTCCGAGCCATTTTCTGTGTCCATCAAAGGGACCCTCTTTCTGAGGGTGGGGGGTGGGGGCCTTAAAAACACAGCAAGGTTTTGTGCCTTGAATGTGGTTTCCGTTAGGTACGTTCCAAGGCATCCTGAAACACTGTAATCGGGCTTAGAAAAGGGCATGCAAAAGCAATGGGGAAGATCGAATCAGAAAGGAGGAGAGGCAGGGAGAGAAAATTCAACACTGTGGAGCCTCGTCTATAACAGGGGAGGGACCCCTACCTAGGGTTGCCAGCTCCGGGTTGG
>NW_015227831.1:0-819 GCF_001447785.1 Gekko japonicus | reverse complement strand
TGAGACTGGCTTCATGGTGAAGAATGAGCATTTTCAAATGTGGCTTGATTGAGTGACAATGACAATGGTGAATAATTGCACCACTCTAGTGGCTTGCATACTGTTAGCATTATAGTATACAGTAGCATCATTCATGATTGATCTTTTCCAATTTAAGCCCTGCTACATTACAACAGTGGTCTGTTAAAACCTGTCTTTCCTAACTGAAACAAATTGTTTCAAGGCAAGAAACAATTACTAATGGCCCATTCAGATTACTAATTTAGTTCTAGGGCAGTTGATCCTTGCAGCAGAAATGGGCACAATGCTTCAGCCCACACTGGCTTGTATGGCTGATGGACTTGCATAAGCTTTTAAATTGTCTTCCAATTTTCTCTGATTGTAAGCTATTCAGGTGCCCTAATCAGATCAGAAAAGTGATGCAGAAGGATATTGTGTGTTTTATTCAGATGTATATTCATTGAGCCTGTGAAACTGATTATATAAACTAGTACTAAGCATATGGGAAACTTCATAAAAACTGCTTAAATAGATGAAAATTCAAGGAGTAGAGGAACACCGACTTGGATCCTAAACCTTGCTTCTGTTTGCACCCTTTATCTGTTGTGGAACTGGTCTTCTACTGCACAGCCCTTCCCTCTGGCACTGGGCTCTTTAGGCTCATTGAAAGATTCTGGTCTTGCACAGCTGGAAGCTCCTAGTACCAGAGAAATGTGGTCCATACAGACCACCCTCCCGAAGCAGAAGAAAGGTTAGGATCCAGGTGATGAAGGTATACATACATTTTTGTGCAGAAGTACAATTGAAGTAAAATGTTCC
>NW_015227830.1:0-819 GCF_001447785.1 Gekko japonicus | reverse complement strand
AACTGTGCTTTTTGCTGATAAGCCCATAATGGGAAGGTTGGCGATGAAATGCGGGATTTCAGGTTTTGTTCATGGTGAATGAGTCAGGTGACCCATTTGCACAGAGGGCTGGTTTTGAAGTTTAAAAAAATTCCAAATGCAAGAACACGGCTCTTTCAGCACTCTGGACAGCGGCTTGAAGAAGCAGCTGGGACGATGTGCCGTTCCAGGAAAATGTGCCCTGAAGCACAGGCACTGGAATGGGCTGGAACAGTGGAGCGGCATCTCATGGTGTATGTGTTCTGCCTTCTGAAAAAATCTGCCACAACCCAACCCATTAACCTACTTGGGAACATTTTAAACCATTACACCAATTACTGTAGAGAAAAAGTCACCAAGGATTCTGAGCAGTTTCTGCCTGATGTCTTATGGTGCCAAGAATTCAGAGTCCCATAACTCTTAAAGAAATTAACACCAGCATTTTGCTCACTAAAATCAAAAGGTTATTCCTTTGGAGTAAAAGGATTTCACAGATCCAGTATTCACTGGACTTGTGGATTTGTGCTAATGCAGGACATGATCTACATGTAGGAACAGTATTGTTCTGGGGGGCTCTGCTGCCATGGGATGCTGGAGAAATATTTTCTCTCAGTACTTCAGAGGGGAAATTGGATGAGAATCCCTTGGGGTGATGGTGTTTATGTGTCAGGAATCTAATGAAGTGTGAATTAGAGTGACCCCTAACATGGTGCCTGTAGGTGCCACAGGGCTTACCAATGTGTTTCCTGGTGCCCACTTACTCCTTTCCTACAAAGAATCTCTTATCCAAAGCAAAGACCC
>NW_015227829.1:0-820 GCF_001447785.1 Gekko japonicus | reverse complement strand
AAAAAATGGTATTTTTCAGATCTCGATATTAGAGCTGACAATGAACACCATCTTGTGGAAATCTACCTCTAGGGTACTCTTGTGCTCTGGGTTTTGAGGAAAGTTAAGAGTTCTTCAGCAATAAATGCAAAGTTGAGCAACTAAAGAAAAATTAAGCAGCTGTCAGCCTTGATAAGTTAAGATCTTCATGTTGATTTGGGAGTTATTCCAATGCCTTCCCTAAAAGAAAGATAATGCAACCAGACATCACAATACCTCTAGAGAGAGTAAAGTCACGGTATGCTTGCGAAGCACAGCAGCAGCAACAACCATGCTGGTAGCAGTCCAATAATCCCACTCATCAATCCATCAGGAAACTCTGGAAACTCCCAGGAGGAGGAAGGAGGGAGACAGTAGAAGGTTGTGAAATTGATGGATGATTTTATGTTCCAGACTGGACAATGATGTAAGAATTTCCAATCAGAAAAGGAAACCCTACCATTACATTTTAACTGAACTCCTTGATTTAAGCAGTAAAAATAACACCAAAATAGGATGGGAGGCGAATAGAATGTGTTGCTTCAAGCATGCAGAATGTGCTGTGGAAGAGAGCCTGAGTGAAAAGAGATTCAGGCAGACAAAGCGTCATCATCAGATTTTTCTTTAACCCCCAGTACTGTTTTCTCTGCAGAACCAACCCAGCTTCCATAGCAATGTTTCTATCAACTGAAACCATGTCTGTGGCCTCAGGACTACAAAGTATGAAGACACACATTGTTGCAAAATTAACATTAGCAGCTGCAATCTAGGTGTCTTCTTAATTACCTATAAGGAATATGTT
>NW_015227828.1:0-820 GCF_001447785.1 Gekko japonicus | reverse complement strand
TAAACAGAGAAACCAAAAATCAAAGCTTATTAACTTAAGATGGTTAACTTCACCAGTGCTGATGGTATAAAAGTAAATTCAACAAAAAAGGATAATTCCACTTGTTGCCCAAAGGGGAAACGTAAGTTTAAAATTACAGGATATAACACAATGCTGTTGTGGGGTACCTGTTCAACAGTAATGGGCAAGACAAAAACAGTAAAAGGCTTTAAAGCGTCGGGACCATAGGAAGCAAAAGAAGCAGTTGAAAAGATCGTGCCATGGCCGGCTGTTTTGTTTTAAAATCAACGGCGAACCGATCGCCAGCGCTGGGGGATTGTCTCTTCGGAGGGATCTTGCGACGGATGGTCTCTTAGCGTCTGGGAAGGTAGAGGATCGTAGGAAATGCCGAGAGCTGATAACAGTTGGTAACTGCTGTCTAAATCGTCAGCTGAAAGTTTTTGGCCATCGTGGATGACTTGTAATTCTGTCAGAGAGATCCAACGGTAGCGGATGTCGTTGGCCGTTAATTTTTGCGTAATAAAGTTAATGTTCTTTCTGTGTTGGAGAGTTTCTTGGGATAAATCCAAAAGGGCTATTATTTTAGTATTTTGGTAGGTTAGCCCATTGTTTTCCCTTGATTTCCTCAAAATGGCATCTCTCTCGCGGCTATCGGGAAAGGTGACAAGGATATCTCTCGGAGTTTTTTCTGTTTTTTTCGTTATTGGGCCTAAGCGATAAGCCCTATCAATACGAGGTGCTATACCGTCTTCAAGTTTTAAAACTTGCGCCAGCCACGAAGCAATAAAAGATCTTAAATCTTGCTCACCTTCCGCTTTTT
>NW_015227827.1:0-820 GCF_001447785.1 Gekko japonicus | reverse complement strand
GTTAAGCTGAAAGATTGTGACGGGCCCAAAGTCACCTGGCAGGCTAACATGGTCGAGCGAGGGACTCAAACGCAGTCCTCCCAGGTCCTAGCCCTGCACTTTTGCCGCTACAACACAACAGCCAAGTTCTGTGTGCTAAACAAGCACAGGCCTAGAGTGGGACCTGCCACCACAACCCCTTTCCCCTTCTCTTCACTCACATGCTTTCTAATAAAAGAGTGGCAGGCGTGATTCGGCTGTTCTCTGCTCTGTCTTTGCCGTCTTCCCATCAGCATGCCTTGGAAGTGACGGTAATCATGTAATGCAGACTTGCAGGAAAGCCTGCTGTCTGCTGCATCTCTGCATGAATCACTGATCTAGAAAGGATTCCTGACTACAAGCTGGCAAGGCCAAAGTAGCAACTCGACAGGAATACAGGGGGTGGGCTATTTAGGGGTATAACCCTTAGTTTTGCAATCACTAATTTAAAAACAACAACACGTATCTTCAGTTTCAGTTGAGGAGGAAGTGTTCCTTAGCTATTTTGGGAAAGACTGCTGTAATGTGGTTTCCTTCTCCCCAGTGTCTCCACTGTAATGTCTCAGTGCTACCAGGAGCCCTGTTACTCACTCTGCTAAGAGAATAAGGCAAGGACATGAAGTGATTTCCAACAAGCATCCATTGAGGGCTGCCAGCAACTATGCCACTGACTGGGAGGTCATCAAAGGCCAAGCTCACTCATTTATGAAGAATAATACAACCTTGTTTCCTGTCTCCAAGCCATGGCCTGGGGCAGATTAGACTTCTGCCGAAGAAGAAGCTGGAAAAAAGCAAACAAACA
>NW_015227826.1:0-820 GCF_001447785.1 Gekko japonicus | reverse complement strand
TCTTATGTTCTTACTACTGAGGACTGAATTTAAAAAACAAAACAAAACCAGAATTAGTTTGTGGCCAAAACTCCATTTCAAATTAGAACTGCAACTAGAGCGTATCTGGTACAATCTTTTCTCATTCCTTTTCTAGTCTAGCAGCTCCTGGGCAGTGTTCTCTATAAAATGTTTTAATGGCTGCAGAAGTTTAGACCCGTTGAATGTTCACTTCCAGATACTATTTTGACCGGCTGCCAATATTTTTACATGGAAAACAGCTATGAAAATTATTACCATGGGATTTCAGGAGACTAAATAAAGCAATCTCCCCAAGACAAAAGGCTTCCTCTCTGTCAAAGCTTAACAGTTAACACTGAAAGCAGTTAACAGTGCAGTCCTGAGCAGAGTTATACTTTTCTAAGCACATTGACCTCACTGGAACCAGAAGGGTGTAACTCTCCTTAGAACTGCACTGTAGGAGTTTCATTTCAAAAAATGTGGCAGGGTGCCTAATATTTCCTATTTTGAGCAAACTATATATAATACAGTGACTCGCAGGAACATTTAGTGATTGTGAATGAAGAGCTGGCCAAAACACTTCAAAACATCGTCCATAGAGAAGCACTTTTGCACTTTATATCATATTCACCAGGTTACAAACCTTAAGGTGGGACCTGGAGTTTTCTTGGAATTGCAACTGACCCTCCAACTACGGAGATCAGTTCCCCTGAGGGAAATGGCACCTTTGGGGTGGGGGGTGGAGCTTCTGGTATCAATCCCCGCTGAACTCCTTCTCCTTGTCAAACTCTGTCCTCACCCCCAAATCTCCAGGAATTTC
>NW_015227825.1:0-820 GCF_001447785.1 Gekko japonicus | reverse complement strand
TATGTGCTCTAGTTTAATCTTTAGTAATGAAGTTCAGTGGCTGCTTTACATTGAAGTTAGAAGCTCCCCCCATTGCTTAATGTCCCTTCTAGCTAAAGGCACTGGGACATGGCTAGAAAGAAAATGGCAACCTCTTTGCCATGCTGTAGGAAGCCAGTCCTACAAACATTAATACTGGTTACCAAATTCTGAGAGCTGATGCAGGGATTAAAATGAATAAATGAATGAAAAGTGAATAAATGTGACTCAACTCTCAAGCCAATTCTGTTCTTGCAGCAAACACTGAATCGTAAAATTCCTGATCAAAGCATTTGGTGCTTGAGTTGAGAATAAATTTAAAAATGCCTGAGTAATCCCCAAGCCCTCCTTTTCTGCTCTGAAGTGCAACCAATGTAAGCACAGATCTACTGGCAACATGAACGAAGGAGATGGAACACCACCAGGGGATTACTGACACAGCGTATAACTCTATCTTGGTGTTCCAGAGAGAGTCTGGCCACATGGTCTTCTTCACAAGAATAAGCAGAAGCAGTACTGTCAGTAAGCAGAGGAGATGAAAAGTACTGGATGGAAACCTATGATTTTTCAGCAGAGAGAGACAATCAAGTGTCCGTTCCCCTGAAAACAGTAAGGACACATTTAGAAGCCACCATGACCCTAATAGTTATTGGACACAACCTCTTCCTCTCATTTCTCTTCCATTAGTGTGTTTGGACAATGACTGACATCATCAGCAATCAACAGACCAGTCCTCATCCTCATCCCTACCACAAAAAATAAAGGTGCAGACATGTAAAATACTGTAACATTTTGTCAGGCC
>NW_015227824.1:0-820 GCF_001447785.1 Gekko japonicus | reverse complement strand
GGGGGTGGATTAGGCCTCTAGACTGATAGCTCCCTACCTCTAATACAAAACATGAGTAAAAAAATTTTTTTAAGATCATGTAATGAAGGAAAGGGCCCTTTTCCAGCCAGGTCTCTTAACTGGTTTACTAGCAAAATGTTGTGCAGGCTTTTCTGATAGGATAAGAAACTTGTCTGCACCCTATTAGGTCCTCGGAGCTTATCTGTTGACAGTGAGCAAAGTACATCATAGCAATAATCCATCACCCAACTAGGCCAAGCTGATGCAACAACTCTGCCCATTCAAGAGCTGCGCAGACCGACAAAACACTGAATATCTGATATCCAATAACAGCTACTTTGTCTATAAGCACAACTTTTTAAGAGCTCAGATTTTTAAAATGCTACAAAGTGCATAAGGGGAGAAAGTTATAAACAACATTATTCGGGAAGTCACAAAAGCATCAGGGAGACTTAATGAAATGCCTGAAGATTCATATGTCAGGGTATGTAACAGACTAAAGCAGCATTCACATCCTAATGGAATGGGGAAAAAGAAAACTCTGTTACGAAAACTTCACCCATTTTTAATCCCTCATTATACTAAGAATAGCCATGCGTCAGTTTCCACATTTTCAATTTGTTTGTTTATTTTTAGTCCACCCCTCCTCCAAAGAGCTTAGGGCGACCTTCACCCCCGCTCTCCCTCCACTGTATCCCACCCTCATACCAATGTTTAGTGGAAGGTTAGGCTGAAAAGGGGGTGACTGCCCTAATAGCACCTAATGAACTTCCAGACACTGCAGAGGTGGGACTGGAACTCAGATCTGCCCAGCTATAGG
>NW_015227823.1:0-820 GCF_001447785.1 Gekko japonicus | reverse complement strand
AAACAAAGAAGAAATTGGTGAAATAACATAAGATCATATATACGCAAATCAATAACAAAAATAGGAAAATAAGATTGGGGTAAAAAAACTAGTCAGAACAACAATCCTACAGAAATATGTTAGAATTACAATAGACATATACTGTCACTCCAACATTGACAAGCAGTAAAACATGTCTGTGCTGTTTTTGGTATTGTGTTACAAAAAGAAATCATTCAAAATACCATGGTTCGAGGGGAAATCAACTTAAGTATTCCTTTTGCATCTCAGCAATTGTGACAAGATTCTAAGAACAACTTCTGTTCAGCATAGCAAAGATGCAAAAGATTTTTCCCCCACTCAGTTACTGAGAGTGAGATATAAAAATACTTGGCTGATCAGATGCCCCACATGAACTACTTACAAGAATCCAAAGACTAGACAGAAGGTGCAAAATGAAATTGGATAATGACGAAATTCAGGAAACCAATGTTTTAGAATATAAAGTCACATGTGCATTCTTACCTCTTGACTGCAAACCACGACCACATGGCTCGTTGACTCCTAGTATACCCTGTCTTATGGAATCTGGCACCAGTACACACTGACTCCATTTATGGGTCTTCCAGCTGGAATAGTAAGAAGAAAAGTTACAACGCTATGATATGATCTTTAAACATAATCTTTTAAAATGAAACAGAGTATTCATCCTAATTGTCACTATTTTTCAGATGCAATTTGTCCAATCAAATGTCAGCATTCCATTCACAACACTACAATGGCTCTCTACATACTGTAGCCATGCTATATCAAAACATTGACAAGAAATGTTAAGGGGATG
>NW_015227822.1:0-820 GCF_001447785.1 Gekko japonicus | reverse complement strand
GGGATTATATCATCCCTGTGTTGAAAGATATATACTGGCTGATCATCTGTTTTCCAGGGGCTGGTTGTTGTTTGTATTGTTCTAAATGGCTTGGGGACTGGGTACTTGGATTACCAGCTCTCATATTGTGCAGCTTGCCATCTAAGATCCTAATTTACTTTCCTTTTGCCACCTGTTCAAAACATTTTTAACCAATGCTTTAACTAAGGAGTTCCATCATTTTAGCTGTTTTATGGTCTGTTTCTACCTGAAGGCTGTTCTTTCAGATTGCTATGTTTATTTTATATGCGTTGTACTTTTGTACCATGGCTCATTTTTATTGGCATGATTTGTTTTTATTCCTTGCTTCATTTTTTAAAACTATTTTTAGGTGTGGACCACTTCAAATAGGTTTGAAGAAGACGCGTACAAATTTTCTAAATAAATAAACATTCACATTCTGAAGTATTAACCTTCAAAAGAGAAATTTTTAGTTGATCCTTTTATTCAAGAATATGATATAGTCTTGATGTCTCCTTCCTATTACATTTTTAAACATTTGCAATCAGAAGGGGCTAGAAATTTAATGAAGATTAGGATTTCCAGTATGGTAGCCTGCAGACCATACTGGTATTTCAGGGTATTTTACTTTTGCAAGAAATCTCTTTGCGTTCAGTCCTTTGTGGCTGGTTACTTTTTCAGTAGAGACCCCAGAAACTTGCCTGAACTCATCTAGATGGCATTTCCGTACTACAAGTACTTTTATATTGCGTTAACTATTGTGATTCTCTCTTCCACTTTCATTGGCAGTTGTGGGGAGGGTGCTGACTAGAGTACATAG
>NW_015227821.1:0-820 GCF_001447785.1 Gekko japonicus | reverse complement strand
TCTTCTTCTTCATCTGGAGGCTGGCAACCCTAAATAGCACTGCTAATTTGTTAGCATGATCTCAGATTTCCTTCCTGTATGAATTGCTGTCCAAGACTCATGGGATGTGAGGGTAAGAGTGATCATGAATCTTCACAAGGTATCGCCATGAGTAGTTTCACTTCCCATAGAACCAAACAAGGAAAGACAATATTCTGTATTTAATAGGAAACTTGGGTCCTTCCACTACTCTTGCTATTTTGGCAGCACTTCCTGTCTAATCGCATATTATGGAACTGCTGACTTCATCCATGTGTCAGTTCTCCTCTGATCGAAATCCAGCTACTGAAAAGGCTCCTCACCCCATAGGAAATAATTTCCCAACTTTCACAGATCTGCTTGAAAATCCCTAAATTGTACTCTGCTTAGGTTCTGAGTCCTACCTACATCAATATTTTCAGTTTGGGATGTGTCATGGTTGTCACTCTCCCAGGAAGGATACCTGATGAAATATAGATTACTTGGACCTTGTTATTTAAAAGGGTCTTCCTGAGAGATTGTTGAATGTCAAGTGGATAAGAATATGAAGGACATCAGACGCCTGCAACAAAAGCAACAGGAATCTGGAAACTTATTGCAGGTATAAGGAAAGGGCTTGATTAGAAAAAGGAGGTAGGGGAGATGCCATCACTCTGTTATCGCTGTGTCCTATCTGTCTAGCAGTTGGAGGTATTTGTGTATCCTTGAAGTTCTCAAAACTAGTGATATACACCGGCTCAATAATCCTTACAACAACTCTGGAAATATTACCTCAGAAACAAGCTGAGGTTGAGAATCATAT
>NW_015227820.1:0-820 GCF_001447785.1 Gekko japonicus | reverse complement strand
GTTACTTCCATGGCTTTATTAAGGTGCGATACTTCAGTGAAAACAATACAGTCCAATTTCCTCTGTCCCTTGTTTTACTCAAGAACTAGGTGGAAAAACCTGTTCCTGTAAAATGGACCCCACCAGCACCTACCTGCTCAGGAAATAGGAAGGGGATGAATGATGACTTAAGTTTCCTGATGGTGTGCTCACCCTGACCTGAGGTTGTGAACCTGACTCTGGGCTTGTCTACTTATCAGGCTCTTGGTAGATCACTATGCTTGGAGACTGGGAATTGGCAGGTTGCCCTGCTGAGAAATGATTGTCTTTCTGGGCTACTTGGCTGAGCATGGACTACTTTGCCTAGCAGCCTCTGTCCCTGAAGAATTTGCTGCCAGGATGGAACTGAGCTGAACCAGTGGCTGCTTGGAAAACACAGATACAGCATCTCTAAGCAGGCGCTAGGAACTCAGAGCAGAATGACCAGATTCCTCCCCCTTATTTCCCATCTCCTAGGCTACTATTCCTGGTTTACTCTCCATGTGCATTTTCTGTCTGGAAAGTAGTGTTGCATGCACCTGTCACTAGCATGGCCTTAAGCATTCCCATCCCATTGCCATGACATCCTGTGCGCATCCTGTTTATTTCACTTGCATATTGTCTGCTGAACTGTATTGTTTCTGTTTCTTCCATATCCACCATAAAAGCAGTATTTGCATACAGCAGCTATCTCCAGACAGCAAATGCTTGGCTGTTCGGTTACTTAAGTAACTAGACATAGAATACAGCTGCAATGCAATTGAAAATGCTGCTAATAAAAGAGAGAGAGAGAGAGAGAGAG
>NW_015227819.1:0-820 GCF_001447785.1 Gekko japonicus | reverse complement strand
CCTGCCCAAAAATAGCCCTGGGTGGTCCTTTTCTTTTCCAACCGGTTTCGATTTCTTCACATTCAGTTTTTTCAACCGTCTGCATTTCCCCCGCAAAAAAAATTTCTAGAGTTACCTTGTAATTTTACAACTTTTTAAAAAAATGCCGTTAAGTGCCTTACTGCAGGAAGGCACTTCAAACTCTTTGGAGGGGGCAGATAATGCAATGGATAAACAATAAATAAGTTTTGTTTAGGCGGCCGTTCATCTTCTCTCTGCAGCGTTATGACTTTTTAACACTTCGGGAGGCCAGTAGATTAAAAGGAGGAGTTATCATCTCTCTTAATTATGCATTTAGCTGAACGGCCGTCCGTGAGCAGGATTTAAACATCTGAGGGTCATGTCTGGTTTTTATGGTAATTAAAGGAGGTGCGAGCTGGGCCCATCTTAATTATTCGGTCATAAGTCTTCTAAATGAATATTTATAAAATCGGGGGCCAAAATCCCAACTATGCATTTTACTTTTTCATATTCTGTCCAAGGCAGTGGTACAAATTAGATGAGACGTCTTCATAAGTGGGCCACTTGGAGCAAAGGATGATACCTTCAACTGAGTTACACAAGAAGTTCTTTGGTTCTCCATGATCTCTGGTTGCCCAGTACAGCTATCCAATATCTTTTTTTTTTTAAGTGGATTGGCCACTGATATAACTAGGGATCATCTGTATATAGAATGTACATTCTGCACATGGGGAGGCGGCCGTATTCCCAAAGCTTTCCATAATCTATGGTTGACCTTGCTTTCAGGTGAAAATATTGGAATGATATCCTTCAAGCTAGA
>NW_015227818.1:0-820 GCF_001447785.1 Gekko japonicus | reverse complement strand
TTGCTCCAGTGAAAGTCTACTGAAATCAGGACTGCAATGTGGGTCACTCTGTGAATGACCCCCTAAGAGAAACAGTGGGGTAGGAGTAAAAGATGAAGCAAGCACAGTGGAATGGAGATAGTCTACGATTACAATTCAAAAGAGCAGAGAAGACCAAGATTAAGGGACTGGGATTAGGAAAAACTGAAAGGGTTCTTTTGTCTTTCCCAAGATTTCTGTGCTACACATTTTAGTAGTTTCACAGTTGTGCCACACACAGACACATATTATAGGACACGGAGCCCTTTAAAGGGTCTTTCTGCGCAGTTCTCTGCCACCCCCATACTGATTTCAAATCCCCAGAGATCCCCCAGGGAAAGGTAATCCATTTTAAAACCAGTTTCAAGGGTGTATCCTGGCGATTGCTACGTCTGAGGTTTAAACGCCCACTCCTCTCTCCCAAGTACCTCTCGTCCCATAAGCAGTGAAACGCCGTCATCCGCTCATCCCAAACCAGGCCTGTTCCGACGGGCACCAGGCATTCTGCAGCAAGGTCCTGGAAGGAAGAAACGAGATTGAACAGTGATTGATGTCGAAAAGGCCCTTGCAGGTAACGGTGGGTACGGTAGTCCTGACTCTCAGCTTCCCTCTCATTTGTGTCCCTGCTTCCCATTTTTTAAAAAGAAAATATTATACACTAAAGAAAAGTACCTTGGTGTGTGTGTGCGTGTGTAAAGACTATTTCCCCCTTACCATGGATGACAAAGAGACAATGTGACATACGGGTTACAGTGCTGGACTAGAAACATGGAGAGAAGGAGGAGGAGGAGACTGAATTTAT
>NW_015227817.1:0-820 GCF_001447785.1 Gekko japonicus | reverse complement strand
CCTACCTCACGGGGTTGTTGTTGTGAGGAAAAAAATGGGGGGAATGACAATATTGTAAGCCTCTTTAGGTCCTCATTGCAGGGAAAGGCAGTATTAAATATTTAAACCAATAAAATATATTTCATTGAAATAAATTGAATTTATATGCACTTTTTAATGGGTGATCTTTTTATTAATATTCACGCAACAGCATAACTTTTCATCTCCCAAAGCTGTAGTATTAGCTGAACCCATTTTAGAGCTCTCTGTTGCAGGAAAGGAAAAAAGCTAAAAATTAGATCCCCCCCACCCGCCTGCCCGTCCGTCTCTGACATGTCTTGTTTGTCTGCAAATGTCAGCACTGCAAAATCTCAGCTGAATGCTGTGTGGGTGAGATTAATGACGGGGAACTCCAGAAGGTGGTGAAACAAACATATGAAACCTGCTTCATCACAATGTGGTATATAGATCATCTCCCCAAAGCATTGATTATGCTGGCTGGGTATCAGGTCTGAATAAGCTGTTGATCTTGAAAACATAGCTGTAAGGGTGTCCTGGGGAATAGTCTCCATCTGTTCCACCAGCAGAACCTGCATTTACTCAGAAATGTTGCACTGAATGGTGAGGTTAAATGTCTATTTTAAGGACTCTTGCATAAGATGCCTGTGTGTGACTAATTTCCAGATGTCCCAGATACAATACATTGGTGTTGCAAAGTGCCGTCAAGCTGCAGCCAACTTACCGTGTCCCCTTAGCATTTTCAACAAGAGATGAACAGGTTTGCCATTGCCCGCCTCTGCACGGCAACTCTAGCCTTCCTTGATAGTCTCTCATCCAAGTA
>NW_015227816.1:0-820 GCF_001447785.1 Gekko japonicus | reverse complement strand
GGAGAACTCTGCTGCTCAACAGTTTGCATACATGAAGCCTTTTAAAATTGTTTAGTCCAGATTCTCTACTTGGATGCAAGAGCAAAACTTCTTCCAATATTTTTTGTTATTTGAAATCCATGTGAAGTTAGGGGGAAACACTTTTTACCCTTTATGCTTACACAACTTAATTTCCATTTTGTTTGCCATTCATTTAATTTGGAAAGATACTCCTGACAACAGATTATATCTGAATGTTAAATAGTACCAGTCCCTTTGGGCACAGTACTGAGTATTTCACTTGGTTGTGAGAAATATACAATTATCCCTACCCTTGGTTCCCCGTTCTTATATTCCCAGTACATCCATGGAAGCCATTTTTCATTTGGAACAGGTCTCAAGAGATACAACAGAGATTAGTCAGTAATCGCCTGTTTTGATGGTGAAATTTGGTTGAACTCAGGTGTTTCCAGAAAGACTGGAGCAAAGCCAAGTTCCAGAAACAACAGACAAAACCACAGGAAGGGGCATGTCCATGGAAAGTGAGGTGTGGATACTCCAAAATCCTCCTCCCGTTGAGACCAAATTGTCTGCACGAAAACAGCCTGATAGTCCAGGTCTAGTACATAAAGTTGCCCTCGTAACAGAGGGTCAATTTTCCAGCATGAAGCAATCCACCAAGTAGCACAAGTAGCAGGAATACTGGGACTGCAGGGGATCTGTTACCTTTCCAGCCTGAGATCTCTGAAGAGGGATCTTCCCACAACAGCCTGGGAATTTCATCTATGCTGGCAAGCTACATTTAGTAGGATATATATGAGAAGGGAGCACTCACTGGAGA
>NW_015227815.1:0-820 GCF_001447785.1 Gekko japonicus | reverse complement strand
ATCTATCTATCCTCTTTCTCTCCAGTAATTTATCTGATCCCTAGGCTGGGTTTAAAGGAGCTACATTAGCCACGTCCAAAGTTTTGAGTCAACCCAAGTGGAATCATTGCCTTAAAAGCAAATTTCCTATGCCGTTATTACCATTAACATGCGAAGTTCCTCTTCTCAAAGTCCCCCTTTCTTTTGTATAAAAATTGTTTCCTTATCTAAATTCAGGAGGCTTCATAAAGAATAAACTCATATATATATTTTTGCTGGCTACAATGTTTTTTCTCTGCAAAATATGTTTAAAATACAGGCCTGCCTGAGATACCATAATAGGTAGCTGATTAATCAGAAGGCCAATCTGACAACTGAAACGGCTGTGATTGACAGCTCTGTCTGCAGTGGATCTTCCTCGTCCGTAGGATATCCTCTTCTGCAGGCTTAATTGAAGGATTTGTGAACACAAAGCAGAGCATTTACATGCAAGCGACTGCCACAGGCTCACATTTCCCCCCCACCTACTAGAGAAATTTCAAAAGATCCGCACATTGTTAGAGCATCAGAAAGTCTCCAGGAAGTTTCCCTCAGGGGAAGCAAAAGCTCTTGGGATTGGAGTGCGGGGGAAAAATTTTTTATCAGCTGGCATAGCAGAATTGCTCAGGGCCATCCTTCTCAGTGCTTCCAATG
The DNA here is from genome assembly GCF_001447785.1 of Gekko japonicus. Classification (NCBI taxonomy): domain Eukaryota; kingdom Metazoa; phylum Chordata; class Lepidosauria; order Squamata; family Gekkonidae; genus Gekko; species Gekko japonicus. The sequence goes on along the minus strand of NW_015227815.1, from coordinate 148 downwards.
CAACCAAGAACAACCCGCCCCCCACTGAAATGACAAAAGTCAAGAGAATGTGTGGAGGAGAAGGGGAAGATACCAGCCTTTTCTCTCTTGCACGAAATGTTACCCTTGACTTTTCCTTCCCTCTGTCCCCTCCAGTGCTCCCTCTAAG
>NW_015227814.1:0-820 GCF_001447785.1 Gekko japonicus | reverse complement strand
ACGTCTGAAACTTCTGGATTTGAAACTTCAGCAACATACTAACATATAATAGTGTATCACTTGTCAGCCAGCATGCATTCTCTACACTGTTAATCTAATCTAGGCAATTGCCAAAGGGTATGAGTGAGTCGATCAACAGGCTAAGTCCATTGTACTCTGATCAGTTTCTCTGGATAGTTCTTGGGTTTGTATGAATGTTCTGTGTTTGAGATTAGAGATGTCTCATTTAGTGCACAGTGAAATGACTCTTCTCCTTCTGCTCCTCCCACAGACGTTTTATGCAGTTCATGCGTTTCAAGCCAGGAGTCACCAGGAACTCAGTCTTCAGGAGTATCAGCGGGTTCGGATCCTTCGGTTTTCTGACCTGAGTGGCAATAAGGAATGGTGGTTAGCTGAAGCTAAAGGACAAAGGGGATATGTGCCAGCTAATTATCTTGGGAAGATGACATATGCGTAATGAAGAACATCAATAGGACATGAAACAGCACGTTGGCACCAAAGACTTTATTTTTGCATTTCTCCGTTTCTACCCTGTGTGTTTTTGTATCTGCAGAAGGACATCCATCCATTCCAAAATCAAAAGCTGAAGACTTTATAAAAAGGATATGTAAGGCTTCTTTCCATTCCCTTCCTGAAAAGCTTGCATTGAAGAATCTTCACTCGTATCCTTGTTACATTCCAGTTACAGCCAGCCGTATGTTTCAGGACAGTAGAAGCATTCAGCTATGACATTCACTTGGGTATCCTTGGCAAATATGTATGTCCCAGGGCTTGGAGATCTCTCAGAATTTCAACTAATCTCCAGACTATGGAGATCAAT
>NW_015227813.1:0-820 GCF_001447785.1 Gekko japonicus | reverse complement strand
GCTCATTGTGATGTAACGGTGTCTGCCCCCAAGAGTCTGAGGAAATGTTCCGGCCAACCTCAGCATTCCATCGGGGCGCCTGCCTTACTCTCACGGCCGACTTGGAGAACGCGCACCTTGACATACAGTATATTTAAAATGTAGCAAATGTCAGCAATAAACAAGGGAAAGCCTCAAGCCATTCACTGTAAAAGCCATAAACAGAAAGGTCATCAAGAATTAAAATTGTTTAAAAAACATTTCAAACTGAAAAAGCTTCTTGAAATAAACCAAGACGCATGTGTTACAATTTCTACTTTGGTTTACATTCCACCTAGAAAATCTAACCTTGCAGTGACTAATCAGCAATGAAGAGACAAAGACATAGGCAAGAAGATTCTTAGGCATATGACAGAGAGAATGGAGGGAGCTAGGAGGGATGTGCCATGTGCATACAGCCTGCCTCATTACTGGAGAGTGAAAGGTCATCAAAATCAATTTGCAGCATGATGTACAAAGGTCATTATCAGACTCAGATTTTTGTGCCCATTTAAAACACAATAAAAACACCAAGAGCTTCTTTTAATAACAGTGATTAGTCAAAGAAAATGGCAGATCATGAAGCCATTTATTTAAACATTTGTGCTGCCTTCATTTTATTAAAGGCATCACAAATAATGAAGGGGGATGTTGAAAAGATTTTCAGTCCTGAAGCATAGCTGCTTTAATAATGTTGACAGAAGTAGACTTGTTTCCTGAAACGACAAGCCTCCAAAACAAAGAGTGGCAAAATGCATACCTTCTTTCTGAATCATTAATTTTTTGTTATTATTGGCATGAT
>NW_015227812.1:0-852 GCF_001447785.1 Gekko japonicus | reverse complement strand
TGCCAAGTGGGGCATTTGAACCTGATTTTCCCTAGTCTCTCTAACCTCTCAGAGCTTCTCAAGCCGTGGGTCAGGATCACTGTGGGAAGCCGTGAAGACGGGCTCTGAATCTAGAAGAGAGGAGGAGGAATTGGAAGAGGACTCTGTGAGTTGGCCTCTGCATGAGGTGAGATGTGACCGTGAAACACAGCCTTTTGCCCTGAGCTGCAGACCGGAAGGTCAGTAGTTCAGCAGTTCGAGACCCGAGTGCCGCATGACAGAGTGAGCTCCCGTCTCTGGCCCCAGCTCCTGCCAACCTAGCAGTTTGAAAGCAAGAAATTGCAAGTAGATAAATAGGTACTGCTTTGGTGTGAAGGTAACAGCATTCTGTGTGCCTTGGCATCTAGTCATGCCGGCTACATGACCATGGAAACGTCTTTGGACAGCACTGACTCTTCGGCTTGGAAATGGAGATGAGCACCGCCTCCTAGAGTCAGATTCGACTGGCTTTCAAACAAGGGAAACCTTTACCTTTACTTTACCATCTTTCTATATCTGTAAATACCAAACTTGAAAAATAGAATGTAAACATGTTCAGTGCTAATTGATGTGAAATTCCAACATTTTATGCTGAAGGTAGCACGGAGTTACATCGTAAGTGGATTTTGAGAAGTATAGTAAGTTGAGGAGGAGGAGGAGGAGAAGCAGCAGCAGCAGCTGTCAAGTCACAACTGACTCCTGGGGACTCCATCCATGGGGTGTTCCAGGTAACAGATGAGCAGAGGTGGTTTGCCAGCACTTTCCTCTATGAAGCCAACCCAGTTTCCCTTGGTGGTCTTCCATTCAAGTACTAATCGTGGCCAACCCTGCTTA
>NW_015227811.1:0-820 GCF_001447785.1 Gekko japonicus | reverse complement strand
GCCCTCAACTTTTTCTTAGCCTGCATTATTTTGACTTGTAGCAGCCACGTTTGCATGTACGCCATATATCCATCTGCCTGCTGATTATGCTACTGCTGCTCCAAGTAGAAAGCACCAGAAATATAGGCCTATAGAGGCGATTATACTTTCTGTGTCTTTCAGGCAGCTACAACCCGAACTGCAAGGAGTTGCTTTATGTTTCCCAGGCCAGTCAGCAGAGCTTAGCACTCTGCCCCTCCTCTCTGGAATGTTAGGCAAATATAATTTCCCAGTCAGCTGCTTGCCTCAGGGCTGTACTACATGTCCCAGGTGAAATACAAACAGTAAGAACCATGATGTTTTGCCAGTACTTAGCTCAAGATAGTTGACATCTACTGCCACTGCTTGTTATCCATGCTAAATCCCTACTTTACCCCCTAATGAACTGCTTTGGTTGCTCCTTAGATACAAGTTTGCAACTACACAGAGTTAAAGGCTGCAATTCTCTTACAGCACAACAGCCAAAGGCTGAATGGCAAAGGATGTGCAAGCCTTACACTATAAGTCAGTTCAATTTGGAGAGCTATACTTCACAGAACTGACAAGTCTCCACATTTACTTATTTGGTTTTCCCTGTCAATCGACTTGACAAGCAAGAACAAGATTCAAAAGCATGGACACCACCCCCAAATGTTCAAGAGTAGACTGACAGATTTGTGGCCTCAGGTGGTGTGCACAGTGCTTTATGGCAACTATTTCCAGCATGCCATGAAGACATTTGGCCAAAAGAAGAGACAACATGAGCTTCTACCACTTTAGTATTTAAAACAGGACACTTAAA
>NW_015227810.1:0-820 GCF_001447785.1 Gekko japonicus | reverse complement strand
TCTGAATGTCTCTTGCCTTGAAACCCCAATGAGGCTGACATAATAAATTGGTAACAACTCAATTGCAAAAACAAAAACCCAGTCCTTCACAGATCCCTGATTCTCCTAAGGTTTCAACTATTACCCTATGACCCAGAGCAATTCTAACCTGCTTATCCAGCTGTAAGTAGCCACAAATTATTCTTGGTATATTAAAATGTCTATTCTGTCTATTTAGTTTATATTTCCCCCCTGTTTAGTCTCTGGATTAGCTGCTTTAAATTCTTCTGGAATATATTATTCTCCTATAGTTAAAGGAAAAGGAATATGCTAGGATTTAATTAGTGACAAGGCAGTAACTTTTGAACAATACTGTATTATGTAGGTTCTCTTGCTTGCTGCATCCAAGTTTCTTGTTTTAAAAAGCTGGTTACCTCCAGCTCAGAGACGGACCACACAGACTCAAATGTTTCTAACCAAACACTAACTTTGCTGTGTAAATGTAGAGCAGACTTTCTCACTGCTGCTTAAAGCCCACTGTTAGAAAATAATTTACAGAAACATCTGCTCATGCTGAATTCAACAGAAAGTGAAGCCAAGTGAATATACTGCTCGCTATGGCTAGAAGCAAAGAACTGGTCCGACTAGTTTTGTATAGCACTTTGGCCTTTCTTCCCCCCTAACAGCAGCCTCCACACCACCATACATCTCAAAAGCCTTCTGAAAAAGAGGGGACGGAAAAATATGTGCACAACTATCATCTGCCTAAAGGTGGAAGAAGTCCAAAATCCCACTGGGTGAGCAAAAAACCTTGGTGTCAAGGAGTCCAAGGCTGAACCCC